>NC_083561.1:36374246-36687701 GCF_019925205.1 Metopolophium dirhodum | reverse complement strand
TTAGTAAAAAATATTATCCGAACTGACGATAATAATTATAACGGATGTATAATATATGAATGTAGGTACACAATAGAGCATCCAAAAAGAGTATGTTCACGAGCCACTGCAGTTCCTGTATGGCTCGAGATAAAATGCAATGGGTTTCAATATAGGTACTACCTAACTAAATTTTTTAATTTTGGTCACGACAATTTTCTACAATAACTTAACGTGAACCGTACTCGCGATGGCACAATGCGACGTGTGTGGACGTCTTTTGGGACATATTTCGCGAGGTGACGTGTGCAATCGGAGAACGATAGTGTGCTCCGTTACACGTATTTTAAACAATTTAAAATGTAATCTAATCGACCCTGCCATCATACTACTAACGCGATAAGTACCCAGACATAATTGGGTTGTACGAGCACACGTATTCCGGCCAATATACTTTTGCATAATATATAATATTAAGGTGCAGCGTGCCATTTATTTCGTATGGAGGAGGTACAACACACACCGTAGCTGGTGGCTGCATATTGATAAGTATTATTATTATCATACGAACACGGTCGGCCCTTGCGGATACCGCGTATGGAAATATGGTTGCCGGCAGGTCGGAGTGGAGGTGGTAGGGTTACGTGCCTCGCCGCGGAATGTCTTACATATTTTTTTCCTCCCGTCGCCAACCGGATGATGATTTATTTTCGTTCCCGAGGCGTTATTCTCTATATCCGAACGACGTGTGATGGCGAAAGGTTGCGGTTTTATTTTTTATCAACTAAAAAAAGGAACGAAATCTTTTTCTACGCCATATAATGCGTATAATACATATACATTACCGTGTCGGGTAAACATATTATTATCGATTTCCTCGTGAGCTACTGCTTCGCTATACAGCGGCCGCTTCTATATGACACGGATCCACTTATTTTCATTCTCCACGCCCGAGTACAAGTTTCGCTTACAAGTTTTTCACTCTTATTTTCTATACATTATATTATACATTACAATATTATACCGTCGAACTTTTGGGTGATGCTATATTATTATTATTTTTTTCATATTGGGCCACGGATTGTATAATATTACAATATAGTATATGTACCACTTTTTCGTTACTTCGACGATGATTGGTTATAGTATTATAATGCGCGTCTGGTTTATTTTTTTATTTTTAAACAAACAATTTTTCCATCAGCGTAGGTAGTACACTGTACCTATTAATGTATAATATTATATTGAACTGCAGTGGACAGATGATCATAAAATGCAATATGCTCTCTACGAATGCCTATTATTCACCAATATGACCGAACAACGAAATTATATAATAATATATTCTGAGGTTGATCAAAAAAAAAAAAACAAAGAATTTGTTTAAATCACTGATCATGTTTTTAAAAAACAAAAATATTGTTGAGTTCAAAACGAAGTAATCGTGTACAAAGATTAGCGTTGGAATACCATATAAAAGTATAACAGGAAAAGAAACAAAAAAGTAATAACAATATATTATTATTAATAGAATAAAATTTACGAATTATGAACATAATAAATAATAATAATTTTTAAAATTTTCTGAATAATTCCAATTTACATACATTTTATGGATGGATAAAATGCATTAATAAATAAAGGGGTTTCCTGATAGAAATTAAAATTTGATAGTAGTGCAATATTATTAGATATAACACAGATGTAAACAATTAACAATTAATATACTATACAGTATTTATATTAATGAAACATGTGATCATACGTGTTCACGTCCTGTTATGTTATGAATATTTAATAATTGGTTTCTATTTGATGTCATGAAAGTAGAACACATAAGACTAGTTTTAGACTGCGTAGTAATATAATATATTTACATGGTATGTTATGACTTATGAAGGTTTATATCAAAAATAAACAAAACATTAATTTAATATTGACGAATTACAACCGAATGCAGTATAGTGAAAATAAAGCATGAATTTAACTAAGGTATTATCTATATAATATTATTAGTTTATTCTACTTGATGAATAAAAAAAAAATTAGAACTAGATGGTATCAACTAGGCCAAAAAGTTGTATTTATTTACTACGAACAATTGATTTTTGCCTGCTATTGTAATCATATGTTTTCAACGAAACCGCGGTGAATCGATTTGAGTTTTTGAATTTTGAATAAGTAAGTATTTCAAATTTAACATTTTACATTTAAACCGTTAAAAATATTTCGTCGAGTGAGCACGTTGTCGACGCAAAAGTATAGTATTTGTCAATTGTCACCTTCTGCTGTAAGGTTTAGGTATTTTGCACATACGAATAAATAATATAATATTGCCACTGGTTGTATTTGCTACACGAAGTTCTTATAAAATATTCAAATCAATGAAGTTCTTGAATTTTGCAGTAAGTCATCTTGGTGCAGTTGTTCCGCGCGTTCTCAGCAAAGTTTCGTAGACACATTCGTGGTTGTATGATGACGACATAATATTATGACAACATATATTAATATTACATTATGACCTGTCCAGTATAATAAAATGTAGTTTGGTGTCGTACGTGTAAGTGGGCATGGGGAACGAGGCAAGAGCCTTATGGGTTTCGTTTAGCAGAGTATTTCTAGGAAAAACTTCAACATTTTAATGAGGATTTTTTTGGCCACCAAAGCTCCGTACCTCGTGCCACGGAAAAACCCTAGTCTACAAAGTCTAGAAGAAAAGGTAATAGCTGCTCATAATTATATGTAGAGCCGCCTTTCTGCCACTATTTATAATCGTGAGTTCAGTGTTCGGTACAAAATAGCTCGAGTATAATTTAAAAAATATGTGTAGCTCTGTAGTTTATCATATATGTAAATGCCTTCCGATTTCTAAAAAGTGTATATGATAATCCCACCACACCGTATAACTATTATTGTGCAGAAATTGTTGGAAAAGCACGTTTGAACCGGTTGGAAAAAATGAATTGACCCGTGCGGCGTGAGCACACTTTAAGTAAACACATCACAATAAACTCTGCTTTGATAAATCTGCAAACTGCATGTGCACTCGTCCTATCCGGGCAACCACTATCTCAACCAGCAGAACGACGATGTTGTAAAACCGAAAAACGTTATCAACCGAAACTGCCGTGGTTGCCGCTCTACGGGCATCGGTTGTATATACCGGAAAGCGTACAACCGTATGGCTACCAGAGAGACGAAGAATCCCACGTGCTTGGGTATGATAGATACAACACACGACTGTGAAATTCGCGGACGGACGTGTTCGGAGAGTGGCCGAATCCGTCGGAAAAATCTGGTGCAAAGTCGCAACGCAGTACTGCTGCAGCCGTGTGGAGCACCGCCCGACAATATAGTTTACGGTATACTCGTGGCGACCGGGTTACCGCAATGTTGCATCCCGTTGGTCAGTGTACGGTAGACGTTTTCACAGCATCCGTCTCCGCCCCCCCCCCCCAAAATCTCGGTTTCCTGCATTCCATTTTCACTTTTCACGTCCGCGAGTTCGTTAGGCACTACTGCAGTTACAGTGTAGTGGATTTCGACTATATTCCGACTACGAATCTATCTACAGACGTTTTTGCGTCGCCGTCAGCGAGTGCGTGTAATGTATGACGCCGAGCAGTCGCAAAACGTGTCTTAATCACCTCTGGCTCAACGACATGTGTCGCCCGTTTCCCGAGGATTAGGTAGGTACGTGCCGGAGAGCGATAGTCAGGGTGAGGATTGTACAAATTCGTCTATATTATTCACAGGTTTCATGGGAGGAATATAATATTATCGTTTACCGAACGTTATTTAGAAATCAGAAATTATTGATTTTACAAAGTAAGCGTAATACATTTTTAATATCGGCGGTATGGGGATATGTTTGTCAAATCCGAGAATAACCTTTGAAAAATAATCGTGTAACGAGCTTTGTGACGACTTTTACAATATTATTACCATTGATCAGTATTTTTATAGCCGGTCGGTTCCATAAGCCAACGACAATGCGACATATTATTATGATATGCACATTTTGGTGAAATGCGACTGTAATGCGCAGTATGTCACTGTACGAATAAACAGTAATTAACATTCAATAACATTTGGTTTGCGGCATATCCGATTCAAATGTATTCCGAGAAAACTTCAAAGGGTATTTATTTCCGATGTGATTATTGCAGAAATGCATTCGTCCAAAGGCACGCAACCCGACCGAATAACCCACAAACCGCTGTAAACTAGATAGTTGATTAGGTATCAATGAACCAAATTAATAATAAAAAAAAAGAAAATTATTGTGTTTATTAATTTATCATATGTATGTATGTAGTAATGTAGTAGTCGCGTGGCCTGGATTTTTAAACTTAAATTTACATAATATAACTTACTTGTGGCTGGTGCGCACACTCTCCGTCGTAGTCGTCAATCCAATAATAATATGCAGAAATAGAACCATACTATGAATACATATTTGAATTTATTTCGGGCACTTAGTAAAGTATACATTTGTTGTGTATAAACATGGTTTTATAACGAGGAAAGTGCAACCAAGTTATTGGTCCGAACCGGGGCTGTCCAAAAAAGTAATATTTTTTTTCAATTGGGCAACCCTCCTACCGTCGCTGTAACGATGTTCATACGACATAATTCAGGATTCCGACGACAAAGAATGACCGGAAAGACACTGACATATAGTACGCCATACACGGACGAGGAAAAACGGTAATATTTTAATAGTCATGACCCGATGGGACGTAAGAACCCACAGTGGGTGTGACATGTGGTTGAGGTCGACTGTGAGCTTCGTGACCGTTGTCACTATAATACTTCCACGTTGTATGCGTATATACCTATACCTAATCTGTTCAGACGTGTAGGTGCGTGCCATCAGTATAATATTATAATAAATAATAATATTATATTGTATTATTATACTCGCGTTACCATTCGTTGCGTTGACAGATCGTGTCCGTCGAAACAATATTATATGCGAGACCGTTGACCGATCGAAAAAACCGCATCGTGGACAGAAATTAAATTACAATATATTTTCCGTGTTCCGACGAAACAGTCGCGGGGACACAGGGGAACGGGAGCGATGCACTGCGCCTCAAATCCAAAAACATAAAAGTTGATAATGATATTTATGATTGATATGGGTGTGTAACGTAATGATACAATAATCGTTATATTTACAATCAGGAATACGATTTTTAATATTGTTACCCAGTGTTATTATGTATGCAGCTACTGTCTATTATAATGTACTGGATTGAATAAAAAGTGCACTTTCTGTTTATCTATTTTTTTTCAACGGTTAGTTGAAACTTTATCTGTTTACTGTGTAAAATAATATTTATTAATAGAATTCGAACCCATAGTATCCCGAATGTTGTCCACAAATGCTCTGCGTCGGCGTATTCAACGAAAACTCATCGTTTTGACTCAAAAACATGCCGTGTTCATGCTCTTCGAGAGCTATATTTTTTACTTGATGTAAATTTTGAACTATGACTTTTCACTCTTTAGAATTGACTGAACTTTGTAAATGCAAGTAAACTTTTCGAAAATTTACAACAAAAATAATGATAATAACAAAACAGAAGAAGTTGATTTGAACAGTCAAATTACCACAAAAGTAATATACTAACAGAGAAAGGGTACATTAATGTAAATTTTAGCAACTCTGAATCTTAATTAACGTAGTTTCCCTTTTTAACGTCAGACATATTAACATTTAACACGTATAGGTAGGTACCTACGCTAAATTAGAATATAAAATAATAATTATTTTGTTAGAAATTCAGCATATTATTATTTTTAATTTTATACTTAATGTTTCATTTCAAATAAAAATATAAAAACCAAATAAGTATAAAAATGCATTCAACTTAAAATGATATTGTTATTATTTTAAACGAAAACCATTTGAATATACTAAAATGAAACGTCTAATAATATAATTATATTGTGTTACATTAAAATATATCTAAAGAATATTACAATATTTTGATACTATTGGATCAGTCATATGCAACCGAGAAGGCATATTCTGACATTTGAATTCCAAAATTACTACAACGATTTATCTTCAGTTGTGAAATGAGATGTATCTAAACACTGTAAACGAAACCGTCAAATACAGACTTCCAAATGGTTTTTAAATTGTAAACTTATTTTTGTTTAGTTTTTATTTTAGTTCAACAATATTATCGTTTTTCTTGTTTATTAGAACATTTAGTCCACCCTTTTGGAATGTAATTTAACTAAAAAAATCAAACATCTCTTCATCAGTATCAGCTTTTGGTCTTTCAAATGAATATACCTTCTCATTATCACCAATGCTGTTTAATACATTAGTAACTCCACTTTACACGCACACCATCATGCTATTACAAGAAAGTAAAAATCATAAGAACACTTAAAATTATCCTAATCCACTTGATCGAATCACTCACCTTAACAATGTCATCGGCTCAAGCGATAATGGCACGGGGAACATTTTCTTAACGAATATTTTATTAAATCCTAAAACTCACATAAATCGAAGATAAGGAAACCTTAATTGTTGTGCTTGCTGAACACTACAAAATATTTTATATTTATAATCAGTTACGTTCGGTGATGGGGTAAGTGTGTGTCTCATGTCGGTATCGACATGTGTCATTTTATGAATATTATTATTACCCCCTAGGTGTCTGTGTACATTTGGGTTATTCGTAAGTGTTGACTGTCGAAGTTGTTTAATAATAACATAGGACCATTAAACATGCCTGTACTAAAACATAAGGCGAATCTGTGCCAGCATATAGATATATTTAAATAAACCAAAAATAATAGTGAAAAAAGAAATGACGACGTGAACTGAACATTTTCTATATTTACGTAGTTCGTGGCAAGGATTAATATTTTCATCATTATCATGATATTAATACATGCATACAACTCTGGTACAGAAAAACAAAATGTTTAAAATTGATATGGACATAGTGAAACGTGTAACGCATTAAACGAGTAGGCTATCAATATTTTTTTGCTTAAGACTAATATAAATATTTTATTGAAAATAACGATTTTTATTTCTCTTTAAAGATTTTGTGTGTACGTATCTATATATATATAAGAATACGTATACGTAGTAAAGCTACGAATAAATAGATTTAAAACGAATAAGATTGCGTTGAACGTTAATTTCAAGTCAGAAATATATTTATCGAGATTGTGTAAAATAACTTTTTCACGGAATCGAATCAAGCGTCGAATAATAATGTTAGTTCGTATATTTTGATTTGTCTCTTAGGCAACAGCCGGTTTTTTTCTCAGTCACGTCTTCTCGTTTTGATTTCATATACAAAGATAGACGCATATAGAGAAAGAGAGGGGTGCGAGGGAGAGAGAGAAAGAGAGAGAGAGAGAACGAAAGAGAGAGAGGGAGGGAGAGAAAGAAAGAGTCAGAGTGAGAGAGGGGGAGAAAGCGAGTGAGAATGGGTGAGGGTGAGAATGCTAAAATCAAAGGGATTGGGAAATATGGTGGCAAGGTCGGAAGGTTCGAGTGCTAATGATATTTAAACGTCAGGATCACGTCGGGGCTTCAAGTTTAGAGGCAATGCCATATAACTTTATTATAAGTTTATCCGGTGCGGATTTCTTCTTTTCAGCTGCGAGACGATTGTGTTAAGTGTGTCGCCAGAAGGTCTCTTCTCCCCCCATAATATAGCCATCCCTTGTTATTGATTCTTGAACTTGCCCAAAAACTTGCTGAAGTTTAATAACTCATCAATCACGTGAATCTCGGAGCGCAAAGAATTTTGTCGGTGAGTCGTGGAAGAGGAGAAAATATTGTTCGTGGTGATACTAATGTGTGTGTGTGTGTGTTTATACGTAGAAGCGGTCGATCTTACGACAGCGATTTGGAAATAAATTAGTTATACTTTTGGTTTGAAAACATTCGGTTAGTTTGATATTTTTTTCTCGTTCACCCTGAAACTTGGCTTGAAAACGCTTAACCAACGAGAAACTCATTTGACTCGAGTGGAACGGGTTGAATAAATTATTATTTAGGTACATCGAAACCGAAATACTAAATTTAGATGATAATATAAAATGGCACGATTATTTTTATAGCTCCCTCTTCTTTAGAATTTTTTTTTAGTAGGTACACTAAATTTTTAATGTCACATACATTTTGTCGGAAACATAATTTTACCATTTAGTTTAAATGCCTGTGTTTATACGTGTAAACGAGAGCTAGCGTGTGAGTATATGATTATATATTACAAAACTTTTTTAATCACTTGATATGTATTTTATTTTTTTTTTATCTTATGATTACATTTTTAATTTAAATGGTAAAATTAATGTAAAATATTTGTTGCGTATTATTTTATAAAAGTTTAATTTTAAACTAGTAGACATAAATAATTATTACCGTGTATAATTAATTATTCAATACATTAATTTGGAACGAAAATAAAAACCGTTTTGAAATATAATATAACAAACGCACGGCACATATTATATATTATCTTAATAACGAACCTATTCAAAAAAAAATGTCCCACTATAAAATATCTGATATAACTTTAAGTAGTTATTGAAAATCATGAGATTTATCCACCAAAATATTATGTGTTCAGTTTCAGTGTGATGTATACCTGTGCTAATATTTTAAATGCCACTAACCGTTGCATAATACATAAATTTCAGTGTTTTTCATCAGAACAATTTCGAGAAAACGTTAAACATACATACCATAAACCTTTTTGATGCCACAGGCCTGTAAGATCCTTTCGTGTATAGTTACATATTTATATACATATAATATTACCTTTTTTTTTTTTAACCCCGTATCGGGTAAACTTCGGTTTTTTCATACCAAGGTATGTACTTTGTTTAGCTTTACCAACATTGTGTATTCACTTTGTTCAATTTTTTCAACAATAAGCGAATAATCTATTATTACTATTATTATTATTATTTTTATACAGGAATACTTTTTCTTTATACGTTCAAAATAATCGAAAATATTTTTCAATAAAACTTTTTGTCACATTAGATAAACACAATACGTATAGTGTTGTGATATTATATTATTTATCTCATATGGTCCATAAAATAGCTAGCGTAATGTATTGGACCATTATTTTGTATTCAATCAACACTTCCTGCCTGAGATGAAATTCCAGTCTGTAAAGTGTAACAGCAGCATGAGTAAAAAAAATATTACATTACAAATACACTCTATTTTTAGGTAAAATTATAATATAAAAACATATATATATATATAATATTATGTGTGTATTATTATCACATACACGTATTAAACATATTATTGTTGTGTTGTAAAATATCATTCCATCAAGATCGTTAAGCTTTTAAAATCATATTTACGTTATAAAAAATAATAACGTATATACCAAATGAACAGTTTAAAAGTTTCATCGAGCGTCGTCCATAAATAAGAAGTTTACTATATCGGCTTTGCGCTGCAGTATTCGCAACAAATTTCTGAACAGTAAATTGCAGCTCAGCGGATGGACAAAAAAAAAATAAAACAAATTACACACGTGACGAAGGGCTATTTTACGCACTCTAAAGACATATTATGTTAAATACGTAAAATATTGAAGTTGTATATTATTTTTATTCGGATTCTATTTGGTAAATCCCGTAGCTTTCCACCGTCTTTTCAGTTTTCGGTGTTGTTTGCGTTTGAAACTCAGGAGCATTGGTAGTTTTTTATGATTAACTCTCTAGAGAAACAATCAACATTAGTTAGAGTGCCTTTAACACTTCAACGATGTTTTCCATTGATGCCATTGTTTCGGTTGAAAAATTAGCACCTCACTCCGCTCAGAACCTATATATATATATGTATATATAAAATATGGAACAAATACAATTAGTAAACAAACGACGGTTTAACAAAGAAAACTCTGCACGCTTTGGCCAACTTGTATTTTAATATGTCACAGGTCTTCATACTAAAATATTGACAGCTCACACGCGGCGGTGGCTCTGAATTATACGGCCTTGTTAAATTGATAGTTTTTTTAACGTCCGTGACGAAGGGGTTATTTTTCCACTCGATAATCCACGTGGCTGCAAACACTCCTGCCCTGTATTGTGTGCGTTTTTTTTATTATTATTATTATTATTATTATGATTATTATTTTTACTGTACACGCGGATGGTATATACGCGAGTACATAATAAATATATACACATATATATATTGCGCAAATATAAATATTATTATTTTTCCATTGGGTTGCAAAACTAATCACGAGCGTGCGTAGGTCATTAATAGCTGTGCAGGTATATGCCTACACTATATATATTATTATATATTATACATAACGTGGAGGCAATGATGGGTTCCGGTATAACATGCCGAGTGTTGATGTACATATAGTGATTAATTACTATACGGTACGATAAATGATAATATGCTAGCAGATGAGCGCGGTGGCGAGGGGAGGTGAAGTGCAACAAAAAAAAAATGCACCGACGTCAATGGAAATGTACGCACATATACAGTGGCGGGTATGGGGGGGGGGGGGGGGTGAAATTCGTTTGAGGCTAGGCAGCTTCTGCAGTGGCCTACGTCACGAACAGACGGAATAGTACAACCGAGTCGAGCGAAATGGTTTTTATCCGATTCCAATCAATGTGTTCGTAGACAATGTTCGTACATAATAATATGGCTGTTGATGGACGGCCAGTCGATGGTCCGCCAGTACATAATTTTACTATGAGTAACTTTTTTTAAAACGGCGACACGTCATTGAGTATAATATTGGAAAACAAATTTATCACGTGAAATATATACACCTACCGTGATATTTCGATCGGAAAAATTTCAGATTCAATTTTTGCCATCGACGTTTAATAATAACTATACGTAATGTCGTAACGTAAGAATATAATATTATGATTGTACATAACAATTATTATTATTGGCCCACGGCAATACGGCATATTGTTATAGTTGATTTAAGAACGATTTGCAGTGGAGTTGTTTATTTACCAGTATAAACTAGGCAAGTAGACTTTTAAAAAAATATATTATATTTAAAGATTTGAAACCTCGTGTTCTCAATATAATTGTAAAACAGTGATTTATAAAAAAAATTAGCATAAAAACAAAATCAGGTGTTTAATAAATCACCGGTGATTCGGGGTGATCGGCACCAGTGTATAAATCTTTAAAAATCTCAGATAATATTTGGGAATTGGTTCTAGTAATATATATGTAACCTGATATTTGGAAATCTACCGAAATTTATAAAATATACAAATATTATGCAAACGTTTATGTTACAATACTCAAAATAGTGAACAATTCATTATATGCTTAGGTGAATTACATATAAATTTGATTTTAAGCTATCGATATTCATCTTAATGCCTTAATTGATTACCTAGTTCATTTTCATGAATAATCTACATACTAAATTGTTGTATTTTGACTTGTGTACTATTTAAATTTTGGATTGTCCAAAATATTTCTAATTTGTGATACCTAGAAATTAATTTTGTTAACAAATTACACTCAATTACAGGTATAATAAATTGATTATAGACAATATTATACTATACATTATAGTACTTCATATAATATTATTTAATTGAAAAATGTATACCTTATTTTACTTATTTTATATGCTTTATATTTGTGTTTGAATTAAGTAATACTCAGAGCTATACCTATTAAGACAAATATATTAGGAAATGCATTACAACTTGACCTCCGATAATAACGCAGAAATATCAGATTAAGTTAAAAAATATATACCTAACATGAATAATTAATGTATAACGTTCTTAGCAAGTCTTAAATTAATCTAGAGTAAATAACTATTTATAATCAGCGTGGAAACGTTTAGAAATCTCTGGTGATTTATGGTTATTTTTGCAGATGTCTATAAGTCTCTGGAAATCATTGGAAATCTCTGGTAATCTTATGAAGTCCAAAATCTGACGTATGAACTACCCTTTAGAGTAAATCCCAGTGTTACTCGAGAAGATATAAAACATTTCGTTAAGTATTTTTTCGAAAACTATTTACGCGCGCAATATAAAATATACATTCATATTGAACCTACGTCCTACACAACCCCTTAAAATAACACTGTTCATAATTCTTCAATGATTCGTTAACTATATAATATATTATTACGTTCAGAATTTAGTGTTACACATGTATATAATATGACTTTAACATGAAACTTTGCTCGGGATAGTTTTCTTGTTCAAAAGTTATTATATCGCCTTATTAGCATAAATAAATTATTACGATAAATCATGGTGACATTGTGTTCGTATACCTAGCTAAAACAAAATATGTAAAATATTTTTGGTAAATTAATTTTTATAATACAATAATATATTGTTATGCACCATGTTATAAAATAAATTCACTAAACGTCTTAAACTATTATAATACAAGCTGGCGTAATAATAACATGTTGGTTTTAAGCCATATAAACTATATTGATATTCCCGACGAAAATTAGAGTTCATACCTATAACCTAACCTATATTGACCTATGGATAAACTTTGCGGACGGTGGCGAATTTTTTTTGTTCAACTATTCTAAACTCTAAACCGTACACCGTAAAAATGCTATAAAGAAAAACTCTCGACGTCCATCGTCATCCTACACAAGGGTTTGTCGTCGGGATTGGGTGTATAAATTATTATATCCATGTGATGAAGCTATTTTATCTCATAATGCGGATAAGCCTGAAATACTATACATGTATACGTACGTACGTATGTGTATTACAAAACAAAAGCACACGAGTGACATAATATTATAATGACTGACCGCGTATTATTCTGCTTGTATAAATTACTCTATGTAGTTGAATACAATCAGTGTTTAAGTATTGGGGACTATAAACAATATTATTGAGAGTAAACTTGAGCTCTGATGTTGGAATCGACTGGTGATTGCTTCCCGAGACTTTTTTTTTCGAAATTCTAAGATGTATACGAATTTTGTATTTAAGAATATATAACCAGATTTCTGTACGGGACTGCTAAGCAGTAGCCACGAGAGAGGGCATTGACCTCTAGAAACAACCACCGTTTCCCTCTAGCAGATTTTTGAATTTGATATTGTATAGGTATAATAAAAAGTATAATGATAAGTTTGCAGATATTTTACGACTAAACGTATTATATGATACAATTACAAAAATAAAATAATATGACGTGTACGAGTGCGTTCATCGAAAGTTTTTATCGATATGGAAAATTACATTTTTATGGATTGCCTCTATATTTTATTACTTGTGTAACTCCTCTACATTAAATGTGTTAGTATACTATATGGTATAAAACAAAATACTATTATCACTCAATCATAAATTATTAATAAACTTGTATTTTATGTTTAAAAATTAAATTAAAATAGTCATAATAAGTAGGTACTGTAGTTTTGAACGATTTAAAATATTTTCCTCTTTTTTCTCTCTAAGACTAAGGTTCCCTATAGTCAATTAAGATTTGATTGTCGGGCAAGAGCATAACAATTTTTTTTTAAGGTTGGACTATTGTTGCATAACGCATAAATGAAGCGATCCTTCGATCCTTTACTGAAGTTTGTTTTGACTTCTTATACTCCTGTGACTGAACTCTTTCTATAGAACTGCAATATATAATTTATGTTTCTATGGATATTATTTAAGTTCATATGTTAATTTTTCTATCAAAACTCAAGAGCTTAATAATAAAAACTAAGTTTACTTTATATAAAATTGAATTATTGATATAATATATTAATTGAAGAAATAGTTCGAAATAAATTCGTTATAAAACAAATTCACGAAAGATGTTCGTGTATTGAGTTTAGGTTACCTAAAAGAAGAAAATTATAAGATAATAAATCATTACAACAATTATAGTTATATATAGGTAGTCAGGTAGCGGTAGTTAATGTTTCCTCAGATTCATCGTTTAACTATGATAAGCATAAATATATTAACTGTACAGAAGAGTAATAATACGATCATAATGAGCATCATGTAATTATAATAAATTTGAATTTAGTCATAATTATGTGGTGAATCAAATTATCAAAAAATTAAACCCTGAGACACGTCGTGAACCAGTACAATATTATATTATATTTTATTTAGACATTTTTAGGAAAACATTTCTCAGACTTGAATTAATCACAGATCAGATAGTCGTCCCAATGCATTCAAAACGTTAACATGTATATTGTGTATTTATATAGATTATAACTATGAAAAAAATCTGTGGGCGTTAATTCAGGAATCAAATAACACGTATAAATTCTACTTGAGTGATTTTTTTTTTTGGTACACACCGTGAACATACATAGTACATTTATTTTTATTATTTTATTACGTGTTCTTTATTTATTTTTATCTCAAGGCTTACTAAATCTTTAAGCTGATTGTTCGTTTTTCATTCTATTATTAACACTAGGTACATAATATACAGAATATTATATTACTTTTTTCATGCAATGAGACCCAATTAAATTATTATTAATAATTTATATTTGATCACTTCTTAGAAGGTTATTATTATAACTAATGTCTAACATACCTGTAAGGTATAATTCCATTCACATTATTGGAATGGAGTGTCAATTTGTTTAGTTGGAAACACTACAATTATTATTAATTTACATAATATTGTGCTACATTATAGATTAATATTGACAAAAATCAAATGACTTATCAAAATCGTTTAAACGTTTAAATAATATTTTAATTTCCCGCGCAAAACGTCGTATTGGTCAGTTCGGTAAGAATATAATTAAGCCGATCGACGGTGCTCTACACGGACATCTTTTCCCCATTCTCATGACTGCAGCCGGCTTTGTATTAATTATTCGCAAGAGTTCGTCCGCTTAATCAACCGAATGACCCGTTTCCTGAATTCGAGCAACCCCTTTTTGACGTAGAACAGTCCGTCTTTACAGCAAGTCAGTTTAATTAAAGACATTCAATATATACATATACACGCGCACACACACACACACACACACACACACACACACACGTCATGATATTAAGTCATTGCAGCGGCGCGTTTTGAAAACGTCAAGGGTGTGCCCTTTTTCTGTTTGATGGCTTTTAATTATTGCACGAGCGTTGCGCCTCGTCACGCCACACGTGCCCCGCGTATTACATGATTATTGCCACACAATAATAATAATTATTATTATTTCCATACAAACGCGTCTATAATTGAATAACCGAACGCTCAAAGCCTGCCCAATGCCTCGTGTGGTTGACCCGACGCACTCGATTATAATAATATCACAAGACTGCAATATCATATCGACCATTCGGTCGCGTAGTGGCGACATTGTCCGATGCCGACCGTTCTAGGCCGCGCCAAACACAACGACATCTAAATCGGCACTCGTACACGTGCGATCGACAAAATAATATAATAGGCGTACAAGAAGTCAATCAGTTTTATGTCATTCCATTATAAGAAATGGGCTGAGATATGGGCTGCATATTATGAAATCCGAATTGCGCATGCCCGTTTAAACGACGGGCGCTATACCGTACACACAATATTTTATAGACAGTATTATGATATATTTTTATTAATGACCCATTATAATTGTGTTCGTTTCGTACAGTCGTCTACACGAGCTATACATTAATAACATTTATATAAAACAAAAGAAAATAGCCGTTATTTAAAGTTTAAATTATTCACTTATTTTTAACCGGCTGTTAACAGATTTTTAGTGAAACACAAAAATATTAGACACTCCTTATGAACAATAACTGAATGCAATAATTACACTATACAGTAGTAATAACTATACATAAAATAAATGCAATTATGTTGAGTAAAAATACTATGTATAATATAATATATTACTATACGAGTCCTCGTATAATATTATATAGCCTGTGATGATGACTAGCAAGATGGTATAATCCGACAATATTAATATTTTCCTAAACAGTTGTTGAAACGTAAGCTTTACTACAAAAATAAACCTTACAAGTACGATGAAATAGAAAAATTAGTTTATTTATTTTGTATAATGTGTATTATATTATAATATCATACAAACTGTGATAATGTATTAAATATTTTACAAATAATAATAAAAAAAAAATTAATTTTAATAAAATCAATGAAACCCGTTGGCTGGAATACGTAGTTTTATAAATATCTCATCGTGTACCGCAAGGTTCACCCGTGACTAACACGTATTATTCCTATACAAATAAACTTAAAATATATATAATATTTAAATTTTTTATTTAACTCATGTCTGAATAAAAACATATATTTTAAATTGTTAACAAATACAAATTATTCTTGGGAAATTTAATTTTTTTTTTTTTTGTAAAATACATTCATGCATTGAAATGTGTTTAACTTCATATTATTTTAATTTTTTTTTTTTTTTTTAATTGATCTTGAGCCCGGCAGCTGAGGCCATTAGCTATTTTTAGTTTTACTGTAGGTTATTAAGTCGGTAGGGGGAGGAACACGTGTGTGTTGGGTTTGGCAGAATTTTTGATTGGGCACCCGTAGGTATCTGCCATGCCCGGGTGGGGGATGGCGGCACTTGTTCTCCGGACACCGTGACTTGCACGGAGAAAAATGCCGCCCGGTGGTCGAGAATCGAACTCGGACTTAATCGGGATACATATATTTGGAACGCAATAGGCCCATCGGAATTTAAGCCTAAATCGGGCATCTCCACCAGTCATCGATCTAGTGTCAATTTGTCTTTATCATTCTGAAAATATGCAAATGAAGGTCAAACGAGAGCCACCGAACTGGTTCAGTTCCGTCCAATATTGAAGTGTATGAATCAATTGGTGATGTTTTATAGGAATGGCGCAAACTCTTTGCTCTTGCGTAGTAATTTTTCGTGATAATGTATAATATGGTTGAAAAAAAAATATGGGTACCCAAACAATGGAACTGCGACAGTCAATGCAGAATTTTGTTGTCCGCAATTGTACCAGTCTTAGCAAAAGATATTTTCAAACGGTGAACATAACAAAAATATCGTTATGAAATTCAAATCCCCGTCGAAAAATTATGATAATGACTACGTCTGTCGTGCCGATGTCATAACGAGAACTCGACTTTTATCATTTAGTATTTACGATGCACAACATCAGCGAACTGAACACGAAAAAGTAGAAAGGTCGGTCTTGCAATGATCACGTCGATGAACGCAGACGCGCACATCCCTCAACAAAACGCTCGCCGTTGTTATTATTATTATAATATTCGTAAGCCACCGTGGAAAGCTCGCTTTAACCCTAGATTTTCCTTTGATGCCGTTGAAATCCGAGAGTGTTTTGTACAATATATAATATATAATAATGTAAATCTCCAGCGTTTCTTATTGAGAACGTATCATATTATTATTTATGAAGATGGCCGTGTGCAGAATAATTATTTTTAAGTTGTATGTATGGCTGAACTTTTTATGTTCTCAGTAATACATTTTCATTTTACCTTTGATATGTCTACGTTTTAAGATGGTTACACGTGTATGACAATTTTAGAGAAAAAAAATTGATAAAAGAGGATGTAGTTAGATCGTACAATCGTATGATATTTTAAATCAACTGCAGAGACAACAAAATCTGTTGGTCACAAACGCCAAAAGAGCTTTTTTAAATGTCACTAAATCTCCTGCTTATTGCTTATTTTTTTCACATTCTCTGAACTAATTAGATTATAAAATAACATAATATGTGCAGATTCATAGACTATGTACCGTCGTCGGCTTTCAGAGTACATTTTTATGCATTTCAAACATTTTTTCATCCGACTTGTGGCATTTTTATGCTTATTACTTTTTGGTCGTCGCAACGGTTTGACGGACATTCTATTAAAATTGTTAATTTTCTGTTGAATATTTATACATGTTAATAATTATCTTAAAAAATCGCGTACACGAAAATATACAATATCATATGATAATATTTACCGAATTCACCTAAAAGCCAAATAATTGTATTTTTCAAAAAACGGTAACGACTCTTACGAGTAATTTTATTTTTTTTTTTTTGTATAGGAAAATGCACGACTTTTCCTATTGTCTGAAATAATACTGTAACGCTGCACAACAATAGTATACCACTGTAAAGTGTGCTCGGTCTCCGCGTCTATTCGTCGACTGCTGTGTCGTCGGTCGCGCACGACCGCGTAATGCGATAACGACGATGACTATCGCGTTAGCAGATTCTTGGAATTCCGTGGAGCTCGGAGTAGTTGTAATTCATTAAAATATAGTGTACAACAATAATTGTACGAGTGGCGCAGAAGTGGTTCGAAGTTCTCGTCGTAGTCGCCACCGCCGCCGTCGTCAGTAACACCCTCGCACAATGCAGTTATATATATATATATACATCGGTGGTCTCCGATAAGAAATCGTTCGCAATTAAAGAACGGGCAACGGCTGTGGCGGCGGACACGACCCCGTTTACACAGTAGCGGCCGTCGTGTAAACCCATTACGTCGCTTTTTCGGGGAGGGGGATGGGGGGGGAGGCTGTCAGGGAGGGTGCGCTGCGATAATAATATATTACGGCGGAGGTCGAAGATTTTTCATCCAGGCCCTTGGACCGCGTGTACCGTGTCTTACTCTTTCATATAGGTCACACGCACTCGCTCACTTCCTATCTCTTTTCCCCTTTCGAAAACCGTACCCGTCCCGGTCTGCGCCTCTTCCGCCGCCATACTATGCGACGCACATAATGTGATATATTATTTTACAGTGATAATAGTTACGACGCAGTACACAGGTCGCCGTAATAATGTATACAGGACGATTCGTCAAGCATGCTTACCGTTATATTTTCCTTTGGCTATTCATCTATTGAAATTATGATTTTACGAACGTAATCATTCTAAAGACTTTTGTACTACTCGATGAGTGGGGACTGTGATGAAGCAAACTTTGATTTTTCAAATGAGACCCTCCTCCCCACCTATCCTTGATGGATTGATACTGATCACTAAGATGTTCGAATCACCATAGCCTCGTTTGACACGGCCCTAGCGCTTGCATTCTCTCCTCAACTGTACACACTGCCACTCTGTCCCAAGAGGGAGAGAGGATATCGAGGTTGATATGAGTAGTGGCTCACTGATACGCGTCCGGCGTGTGAGTCGCTGGCTTAAAACCCGTACGTTGCGTATTTTTTTCATTTAATTCTCGATATCTCTCCCTAGACCGGTCACAGCACTTGTGGCCGCATCAAATGGCTCCCCGGTGCGAAATCGAACCCACGTGACAGGCGGCGATACTTACCACCATACTACCGAGTGATACTGTCGTGCAATCGTTGCCGCGTCACCTTATCTTTCAAAACCATTATCATAATCCTACACATTATCTTTATAGTACACAGAGATAAACAACTCATGAGCTAACTATACTGGTTTGAATTTTGATTATGATGCGTCACAATGTTCAGAAAAATTATCTGCTAAATAATTTACGGTTGAAAAACAGATGTATAAGTATATCTCCACAGGTCGTTCTTTATAAGTTGGAAGTACGAGCTATGTCTATAATTCGAAAATATGGTCTTTTAGCATATTTGAAAATTCCAAAAGATTCCAGATTGAACTACATTATTAAAGAAAAAAGGGGGTGAGTCTGCTTGACAAATATCACCCCGTATGGTATACGCGTTGTCGTAATTTTTTTTCCCACTTAACCGGCCCCGCCACGTTGTAATAACAACGCGTTTGCCCAGTACAAAATGTTATTATAATAATAAATATTCTTGCATGTACATCGGATGTTCATCGTCGTGTCGTGGTAATCGTCCATTTGCACACACACACACACACACACACACACACACACACACACACACACACACATCTACTAAATTCGCATTATATGATATTACGAAAGACCGCGCACATCGCCGGACGTATATAACGATTTTTTTTGTCTCGCCCGACGTTAATTGTTATCTCTATACCGCCGCCGTCGACGCCGTTTTCGACCCGCTTTTGTTGTCCGTCGCGCCCTAATTAGTGATGTGGAAAAAAATAGTAATAATAACAAACGCCTTTCCAGAACGCACGAATGAACGACTGACTGACTGCAGCGATTGAAATGCCAAAGCTACGGTGCTATACAGTGCGTTGTATTATAATAATATTGGCTTTGGGGCCAACCTTTGGGTTGAAAATTAAAAAATTCATGAACAACGTATAATATACGCACGCTATATATTCTGGATTCCCGCCGCCGCGTCGGGACTTTGCTCTCACCGTTATACATTTTTAAGTTCATGCCTTATTTACATCGTAATCGCAAACGCCACCGGTAATTTATCATCGCGTCGTTCGTATACTATTATAAAACGCTGCAGTTTTATTGTTAAAACTTTCAAATTCCGAAATCTTGTTATTATTATGATTAAAATTTATTACAATAATACAGTTGTACTATTATTACTTATTTTTATTTTTCAGATTTGTTACCAAGACCTATATTTTATGATGTTATATTATGTAAACAATGGTAATAATAATAAAGGTTAAAAACAGCGAAATTTATGTATATACATTATAATAGACCGCTTTCGAGTTAAATTAATTAAATGGTTTTGAAGGGGGTTGCGCGTATTATACATTATAACAGTCTATTTCGGTCTATTCTGTACACAACGTCGTCATCTAACAAGAGTTTGATATATTTTATTAAATTTCCAGCGCAATTTTTAAAATGAAAAACCGCATTCACAATGGTTGTAGATTTCGTTGCCCGAACCCCGCGCGCCCTACGATCGGTACTAAAACTCTTTGCGGGAGAATTCCGTCGTGCGTTCATGTGTGTTTACATGGTTTTTCGACCCAAATTTCGAACCGTTCTTCCTAACCTAACTTAACCGCGAATCGAGAAATGAAATCCACCACGAACAATTATTACAGTGTTGCCAAGCCCGTTTTATTGTGTTCCAGAAGTTATTCGCTATAGGTGCGACAAGCATCGGTCTCCCCTTTTCGGAATTCCCGCGCGGTATACTGTTACGGGCGAAACCGTGTGCAATGGTGCACGCTTTAAACGATATTAATATTATATTCGTTTTGAGCTGACATTATAATATTACGTTACACCGCGAATCTCGTAGAAACCGATCAGTTTTTTCGATTTATCAAGTACCGGAGAGCACATTTTTCAACACTCGAGTCGTACATTATTTTGTCCCGAACGCGTTCCCGAAATCGCTGGTATCACTACACTTGCGTGATACCACAGCTGCAGCTGGCGGTTGTTTTCCGGCCCGTTTTGGTGACTAATTTACGGTGCATGTAAATTCCGGTTTCGAGACCGAAAGCACTCGGTTCGTTGACTATACCGGATGCACGTCAAATCGAATTCCGTGCACTTGTGGGTGTGTATAATACGAGATGATCCTCGGCGAATTCCTGGCGAAATGATTCCACCGCCGCGTCTTCGTGCACTATCGCGTGAAACTTCGGAAAACAAATGTCGGGACGCGGTCGTAATAATATTTTAATCGCGAAAATGCTGTGCATGAAAATTATGACCGCCCGCGCAGCACTCTGCGCAGTCAACTCTATATGCGTACAACTGTTTTTTTTTCTCCTTCCCGAACGGGCAAGCTGTATCGTAAATTGTCTAAAACCCTTCGTAATTATTATATAATATCGTAACGAATTTGGAAACCGCTCGCACCGTCCCGTTCCCCGCCAGATGCGGTTGTTTAGTAGTTTTAGGTATGTTTCGCTCTAATTACACTTCAGGTTGTCGGTGTTCGGCCACTAACGAATTACATAGTATGATTATAGTATGTCTTGTTTCAACCGATTACCAGTTACCGTACTGCCAGAACGCAATATTTTGTGACTTAAAATTTTTTTTTCCAAATATTGATAACTCGCGTATTTATTGTTATTGCGTAAAATTGTTGATCTCGTCGTTTCGCCCAATACTCTGGTCTTAAATAGTACAAAATATAATATTACGAAACTTTTTCCTAAAGTCAAATATATAGTTTAGTTATTTTTCTACGAACAATACGATAAATGATAATACTTGGTTACAACCACTTAAAAACGGCCCTAATATATTGATTTATGTAACTTAATTTACTAAATTCATCATTCATTTCCTAATACAATATTCGAGATCTAATGGTATTATATAATTTTCGTTTTTATGCATAAATATGTTTACAAAAATTTATTGTTAAGGACTATTAGAATTTATAATGATTATTAACAATGTTATTTTCAAATAATGTTCAATTATAGAATATTAAAGAAAATAAAATCTGTTTATATAGTATTAAAAAAAAAAATCGTTGTATACTCTTAGAATGGAATAGGTATTTATAAATAATTTTGTCTAGGTCGAAACCCTTCTACGAATAATACCGTAGATAATAATTCTCAAACCAATTTCAATGCAGTTCAGAAAAAGTTAACATTTCCAATGAAATATTATAAGGTACATTTTTAAATAAATTATGATTTTGAAGCAAAAAAATTTAATTTAAAAAAATAATATGACCATAACTTATGAAAGTCCCATGAACTTATCTATCATCTTTTTTTAATATAAACCATTTCTCGGGTTTTCGCGTTTAATTTATATATTACGTTTCAGACTCTTTTCGAGGGTCGGGCGGTGTTTGGACGACGAAAACAAGTAGGGAATGAGAAATGTGTTTATTTGGACCGGGACTTTTGCCAGCGACTGGCCAAGGATAACGGTTGTTTCCCGCTACATGGGGGGAAAAGAAAAAAAGAAAAGATAATAAAATGTGTTTTCCCGACATAGAATGAGGTTGTTCTTTGCTGCCAGATACGCCTCGGACATATCAATACCACTTTTTGATTGCTTTTTCCGTCTCCGACTTCGAATTAAAACAATTAAGGCGTGCGCGGCGTTCTCTCATGTAGACGTACGAATACTGTCAGACAACCGCAGTTTTACTGCTTATAAATTATACGTAAGGTAGATACGGCACTAAGAGATCCTACGACAGAACTCTATGAGAAGGTAATCAAAAAACTATATATAATCGTTTTAAAAACATCAGACGTCAGCGTCATCTTATTGGATCCTGTTGTGCAGCGAACATTGGTTTTTTTCGTGGGCCTTATAATATTAAGGACGTAACAAATATAATATCAGTACAAGTGTTGTAGTTAAACAAAACGACACTGAATTTCAATAGAATAATAAGCTATAATTGTAAAATAACTGCGTCTGTAGCTGGCCACGCGTGTACTGCTGCAGCAGTGGCGTAATCGATTTTAGTATTAGACTAGAATAAATATTAATCATATATTAGAGATCGATGTATTTTTTTTTTATTCTGAAACACAACACCAAACGGACATTCGATTTAATCGAGTACCCATCAAGTGTTAATGTACGAAATATTGATCCATTTTTAGATAATATTGAGTGGAGGGAAAACGGTATTTTGCACTAGACTTTGAAAAAAAACAGAAAAAAAAATAACACAGTTATTGAATATCTACGACCGTTTTGAATATAGTTTTTTTTTTTTTTACTTTGTGCTAAACAAGCTCAACTCTACTCGTCAGCGAGTCGTTTTTTCGAATGCGATTGAATCGTGTTAAGATTATCTATAATTTATTTTTGTATAGGTACTCCCGAGTTCCGATTACACGTAACGGTCATGGCGATCCAAAAACATGTAAGACCTAAAAACCTAACGCACAAGACCGTTGTTGCAGAGGGAAACGAAATAATTTACCTGTACGTTTATGACACCGATATTTAAACACGATACAATATAACAGAATAATACATTCACGCGCGTATGTTCGTGTAGGAATGTAAAGAAAAAGGACATAATATCAAAAATATAATATATCGTTTTATGCCACAGTATAATATTCCAAATAATATATTATGTCGTGTGCGATACGCGTGTGTGCGAACGTAAGTGCGTTTAGTTCGTTTCGAGTATAATATAATATTATATTGTCGCATAGGAAATAAAAACCCCTCGACCATGATTCAACGTACATTTCATTTTATTGTGTATATACGAGTATATATAATATATATATATATATATATATATGCGGTACACAGTGTCATCCACTATAAACATGTCAAATGAAAATGTCGTCTTATTATTTGTTTCGTATAGGTGAACAATGGATAAAAAGAAAATGGCATCGGCGTTGGCGTTATTGGCAGCGTTGTACGTGTGCGCGGTGTCCGGAACAACAAACAACTGCACCAGGTAACACATATTTAAACAATCGCCTACTATATATAGTCTATCAAATAGTGTTTGAGATTTTGTCCACCACCCTCCCCCACAGGGCTGAAGTTCAGATCCGTAACAGACTCTTGTGGGGCTTTTCAATTGCATTACAAAACCCCTAAAAATATTGAGTAAATTATGCATGAATATTTAATTTTCTAATTTTTTTTTTTTAGGGGATTGAGAAGGGGGAGGGGGTTGCGAAAGTTTGAGGGATTTGCGCTCATGAATAATTGATGGATGCTCGTCAATATACTTTACCGAATATTTTGAACCATCTGAATCAATGAGGTGGCCCAGATTTCTTAATAGGTGGGGGGAGAATATAATTTTTTTATCACGTTCAAGATCTAAACATATATAATATTATACCTACTACACGTCTGTATAATATAATATCTACCTTTGTATATAAAAATTAATGTTTCTTTATTTGTCCGCTATAGGCGCAAAAAATACTGGACCGTCTTTAATAAATTGTAAATCAATAGATTCCTTGATACTCGGGAAGGGTTTGTAGCTTCGTTTTTCAACCCGTATAGATCAATTGAGGGTGGCTCATGAAAATATTTATTTTTTTTTGCTTATGTGTAAATAGGGCTTTCATTGGTAACAGATAATAACATAGTAATAGGTATGATCAGATTTAATTATCTTAATTGTATTATATTAAATTTTATGATTTAGGCTTATAAAGCTGTTCAAATAGATATAAAATTGAGTATAACAGCTATTACCTATATATAAGACGAAACGTGTATGGTTGGGGTTCGTTACTAAAAAACGTTTTGGCAAAAAACCAATTGCGAATATATCAAAAGAAGAAAAATAAAAACGACAGATAAATAGATTATAATAGATAGTCGACTAATACAGTCGGGTTAAATGTAAACGATACAAATGCAAATTTATAGTTTTTGTCCAATTGGCAGTAAATTCTGTACACATATATTATTTAGGATCTCGGACGGGTTGTAAGAATATTAGAAAATCAGCCACGGGAAACAAATAACAAATAAATTTATAAAAAGCAAAGTGTATTGAGATACTCAACCGATTTTGGAGATTCCAGGAAGGTTTAGAGAATAGATTAAATCAGTTATTTAAGGGTGACATGGTGGCATATTCGCTATTTATAATAGTAATATATTAAAATAATAACCTCAAATTCGTTTATTTCTGCTTGAAATCGGTTTTTACGTAAAAAAAGTTACTTATTACTATCGGCCTCAGGTGGATTGCCCATCTCTGTTTTAATTATCTCCGGGTAACGCTGGGTAATACAGCTAGTTATATGATGACATTTCTTTGTATAAATTGTATCGACTGACTATGTTTGTATCTGATTCATTCAAATTTTGATTAGTAACTTAAAAAATTGTAAACAACCTTCCACCTTTTTTTTCTGTCTTAGTCACATATAAATTTGATAATTTTACAAGCAGTATAACATTAACAACAAAGGAGTTGCGAACTGAAAATTTAAATAGAACAAGAAACTACAAATAAATAAAATAAAATCTAAGCTATCAGTTATAAACTAAATTGAAGAAATTGATAGTTATGACGTAATTTTGTAATTTGTATTATAATAGTATCAAAAGAAAAAGTAAATAATGCACACGGTCGATGGTCACAGAATATATTATAATATATTATAAATTTCTCAATTGGTCACTGGTCTGAAATGATGATACTAAATCATCGAAGTTTTGAAATTAAGTTATCTAACACCACGTTTTTTATAACCATAATATGCAACCACACTACCACAGAAGTCCAAGAAGTCTTTCATCATGTTCCGTTGATAACAATAACAAAAAACAAAATCGTAATCGTTACATAATTACCGATCTAATATTATTTATTGATACTAAAAATATTTTAAGTTCCATGAATATGATTCAAATATCGATTATGAGTTTATGACTAAAAATATGAATATTTGTTTTTTTTTATAAAATATGACCAATGGATCGTAATACCTCATTCCTACAGGCTAGGTAACTGTTTAAAATTATATTTGTTAGATGTTTGTGCCAGTGAATTCATTTTAAGCTTAAAAGGTAGACACCAATCTAACTATAAAAAAATCGTAGTTTAGTAAGTAATAAGAAAATATGCACAGCAGACACAATGATTTTACGAAAATCGGAACAACCTACAAACGTTCATTTTGGAAAAATTACACTAATGTAAAATTTTTTAATATAGTCAGAAAGAATCCAACGAAATATAATTTTAATCATTTATTTTTTCCCAGTTAAGACTTATCCTCTGTACTATTTAATTAAATAAATTATAATTAAGTGTGTGTGTCCGTCTATAAATTTGTTTTCGAAAACGACCACACTAATTTCGTCACTTAAGTTTGTTTGATCAAAGGAATTCATCGGTCATTGCCTCATCTCCGAGCAAATTTGCATTTTTTAGCTATACCTAATTAACATTTTGAAAAAGTTACAATTTATAACTGAAATATTAATAATATTTATTAATATTAATAATATTATTTATAGGTATTTCTAAATAACATAAAATATTCAGAACATGTGTTCTATAAAGTAATATGAAAAAAATAGATTTTTAAAATAATGTTAGCTACGTGGTATTTTCGTGACGAACCCGGTACCTACGTAAAAAACTAAAATAAATAATTTAAAAATATTATACGAATATTAAACAATTATTATCGATAACACTATATTATACTGGAGAAAATTCGGGAAAGAAATACACATTCCATGAATTATGTTAGACTCTAACAAAGGTCAACTTGGCCGTATACCATGCAAATACATCAATTTCCTGTTAGACCAGCATTTTCTATGACAGCAAACAAGGTTCAAGGTCAAACATTTGAATATTTTGGTTTAGACTTATGAACACCAGTTTTTATGCACGGAATGTTGTACGTCGCTTTTTCTCGAGTAAAATAAAAAGCAGTTGGGTAGTGCTTTTACCACAAGAAAATCCACGTCACACTCGCTCAATATAGAGTTGAAAGAAAGATTGAATAATCAAACTAGTGACTATTCTAATTATAATGTAGACGACAATCGTCGACAAATAAATGATGACGATGAAACGCTTTTCTTGGAAAATCCAGACGACTTGAATGATTTCAGATTGACTAAAATTGGTCTGAAATTCCTTGATTTTTTTTAACTCACCACGAGTTTGATCGTTATTATATTATAAAGCATCAATATTTTTGTTTCGCTATAAACAAAAATATAGAAAAATGAAGAGAATATATTATATATAAAAAAAATTATTCAAAGAAATATTGTATTATAACTTTTGAAAAGCCGAACACGGGCTAAGCTCTAATGTTATACACTGCGCGGTACAATAAGACATTATAGTACTCTTATCAAAGATTAATGCCGATGATGTTATCAGTAAATAAAACATGATAGGAACACGCTGGATGTCCCGCGTTCGTTGCATACTATACACACATTATACATTTACTCAAAAATAAAATACACCTAACACGTGTGCCCCGAATGTACACATAATCTATTGGAAATCAAATTCCAACGCTGTGCAACGTTGTTTGCTGAACAGTTATAATAATATATAATATTGTATTTCAAACAGCCGGTGTCCGTTTGAAATCCGAATCACTCTTTACATAACGATATTAATTATAATATGTAATATTATAATACGCACGTTTACAGTAAGTATACCCGTGTGCACATCCGCGATGAGTTGTTTAAATTAATCCTAGAAATACGCACCGTGATAATAATATACACACGCGCAATACGTATATTAATGTCGTGCTCATCGCGATGACGGTTTAGATTTCTCGTTTGATCACTGTCAAAGGGGTTTCCTTTACCCGACCAAACAACCCACTTCGTTCAAAGATTTCACCGAAGGGTTGAATATCTCATACATACATTATTATTACGTCAGATGTGTCTGCGATCCTTGTATTTGTTTCACATCGTATCTGCTGCTCTTTCGCAGAGCCGCGCACTCCATTTGTTTCAGTCCTATATCACGTGGAAAATGCGTAGGTATGGAAAAATATATGCTTTCTGTACAGCTGAAAGGTAAACATACTACCTATACGCAGTAAAAAAAAAAAAAAGTAAAGAGTTAAGACGAAAGCGATAAAATATTATAATATATGAACGTCGACTGACGTTAAATTTCTTACGAATATAATATTATATGTGATATGTTTTTTAAATGAAAAAAATTATTAATATTTTTTTTCTTTTCACTGGGAACATTGTTCGAGTAAAATTAAATTTCCATATTCGAAAATTGCGTTCAACGTTTGTATGGCCATAGAGCATATAAACACATTTACAGGGTGATTATTTTAATAGTAGGTACCTATAGGCTATAATCACATTATATCAAAAAGTATTTAAGGTTTTAAATTGTTCGTATGTTAACAAAATATATTTGTGTGTTTTTTATTTTTTTTATCGTTATAACTTTTATGTCTTTACTTTTTGAAAGACTATATTATAATATACATTTCAGCCTCGTATTCCAAAGCGAAATAAAAATCAATATTATGAATAATTATCTTTATAAGTATAAAATGTTTAGAGTCTTAATAAGCGGAATAGTATACCAGCATTTTAAGGGTCATCCCCTGTGTCATTCCACTTTCCTCAACAAAACTTTAAAAAGGTACTTATAAGTTATAAATAATTATAATATAATCGTTCAATATTAGGTTGTTATCTACCGAAATTATCGAAAAGTCATCTCACTTAGTAATATTAAACTTAAAAGTATGAAGTCTATCAAACAAATAAAAAACTTAAAAATGATTGAACGATAAAATAATACTTATTATACTTATACAAAAATATAATTTTATAATGACGTCAAACCATGTAAAAAAAATATATTATCCAAAACGTGAGTACTTTTTGAGAAAATAAATGTAAACTCTTAAAAGAATCACCCAGTATATAATATTACAGTGTATGAGTGGAGAGTTTCCCGTGCACTCTGTGGCCGACGGCGTCATTATAATAGTATAATGAATGCACTATGCAACATTTTAAGAGCTTCAGTTCAATGGGCTGCGATAATGGAGGACGAAGAAATAGTTATTTTTTTTTAAATAAAGCATGACTTCATAATTTATGTAATACTCTTTCCTCTATTTAAGAATTCTATTTGGAAAAAATAAAATAAAAATAAAGAACGATTTTTCATATATATTATATAATATAAGATATATTATTTTGCTTTTAGCGTTCGGTTTCGTCTTTCTCTCTATCATCATCTCTCCCCCCCCCCTCTCTCTCTCTCTCTCTCTCTCTCGGCCAACTTTCACTATTTCCCATTATATACGATATTTTTAGAATACGTTCCTGACGCAAATCAATTAGGTACTGTTGTTCGTTTATTTTTAAGAGATTTTCGACCATTTTCCGAAGAATATAATATGTATATAGTTTCATAACTTATTTTACTCGTGGTGCTCAATTCGCAGCACTGGATCTTAATTTCCATTTTCTACAGACAACCATTAAACAAAATGACGTATTACAATTTACAGTAAACATTTTGTCCGTAATATTAATATGTGGCCATCGATTTTCAGAACTTACACAACCAAACACTGCACGTTTCGTATTTCTATGTAAATAATATAGTGATTGTACACGAAAGGGTCTCGACCAACAGACAATCTATCCGTTGTTTCCAGACATCGGTAAGATAATTGATTAATTAAAATCAATTTGCATATATTACTATCGTGGACTTATTATAATAACAATAATAATATATACCACGACTACTTAAACCACATTCGCGCGATACGTACTACCTATAATGATATTCAAAAAAACGTAGTTCGAATCATTTTTATTCTATTATTATTATAATTATTAGGTATTGAATACACACTCGCGCCGATGACCATTTGGAATCACTCTTATAGTCTGTAAGCCAAGGGGAAATTGGATCAATTTCCGTGAATAAATTATGCGTTATAATTATAACATTGAATATCCTCTTCGTCCATACAACCGAGACAATGAAACGGCAATAACAATATCGTTCAGGTTCATATCAAAGTTAGATCTTATGTAAATTAATGAATATGTATATTGTGCGGAAGCCGATCGGTTTAATTTAAGCAAACTTAATAATTTCGATTTGATGATAATTTTATCAGAATAATTTGAATGCTCCCTTCATTATAATTTAAAATTGATAGCGTATCGTGCCCACGGACAGCACGCCACGATAGTTCGTCGGAGTATACTGCTCAAACACAATATATATATATATATATAAATACAAATATTTAACGTCTGGCTTTGTCTAACCAACGAACTGTTTACTAAATACGCTGGAAATGTTTTTGAATATATTATTATCAACATTACCGGATGCATTTCAATTATAGTAATATAATATAAATAGTAAGAATGATCGACACACCACCGTTATATTATAATAATATACACATCGTCATTATATCATATTTATATTGCACGGTTTTATAGTCAATTTATTTAGTTTGGTTTCACATTGTTCATAAACTGTTATCTTTATTTAATCGCATTTATTTTTTATTTGTTTCGACTTAATTTATCATAACGCTAACACAATATTTTATATTTTTTTTTATTCTTTGTTTATTTCTCCCTTTTTTGTGATTCATCCGAACACAATCCATACGGCCGTCATCGTAGTAGGAGGATTTTTACCTAACAATTCGTCTTTCTTTTCTACAATTCCTTCTTGTAGCACACGCATTGCTCAGGTTTCAATTTAAAATTCAAATTCTGCTTGAAAATGCATTGACGGCGTTTATTCGAAATTAGAATTGATGTTTGAGCATTACTAGTATTTCGAACTTTCTAAATTATTCAAACCTAGCATCAGACTCGCTATAGAAAAAAAATACATCTTGACGACCGTTTCACAAAACTATGTTCTAAGAGTTTTAAATCCCAAACAACTTTTATACATCAAACTTTCACTGTTATGCCATCAAATTTGTGACAACATGAGTTTTTTACGAGAAAAAATGTCCCTCAACACTTTTTTTCGAAGATAACAAAACAACTTTTCTCAGATTTTTTTTAGTTTAAAATAGTTTTTAAAACCAGAATATAAAAACTTGTAGCACATAAATTAAACAACATTGGAATTCGACCAGGTGAAAATTTAATATAATAATAAGAGAAAAATTTGAAATGTTTAAGCGCTATATTCGTGTTAAAAGGTATTTTGGCTTAAGTAATTTTAAATATTAAAATACAACTGTTTTGTTATTATAAATCCTAAATTAAGCAAACAAATAATTATATTATTATCGTTTCAAATATAAATCGAGTTAAGTTTTAACTTATCAAGAAAACATAGTCATCGTTTAATTTATATTATTTCTTCGTATTGGAATATTGTATAATAATTTCTTTTCATAAATGAAATAAAAATTTATTAAGCTTCAGCCTTAACTGCTAACGATGAATCATACAAGTTTTCGGTGAATTTGTATTTATTGCTAATAATGATTTAGTATTTTGAATACATATTGACCTACCATTTTACCAGTAAATTTTACATTTTCACGACTCATAAGATATTTAGAGGATTAATTTAATTTAAAATTGTTTTCAATCTCTGTTTTTTTTATTATTATTATTGTTGTTGTTTACATATTTTTTTCATTTCGTATTCTTGTGTTCAATTTTAAATTAATTTTGTCCACTAATGTTTTTTTTTTTTTACAATATACTTCCTAAATAATTGTTTATTAATTTTTAACCCAAAGGCATTCACGGAACAAGTCCTTTTTACATACAAGAATCAAAGATTTTCCAATTATGTTTAAGAAACATAAAATGTTTTTATTTTGCAAGTGGTTAAACTAAATAACATTATTGAATGCATACATAATTACCAATTAAATAATGAAATTATGTTATACTAAACCGAAACGTTCACTTATAAAAATTTCATAATCCAACTTACAAGTTTTCTGATTATTTTCCATTCAATAACGGTTGTGAAATAAAAAATGTGTTTGTTAAATTAAAATAGACTTGAGAAACTAGGTTAAGCTATAATATTAAACATTAAACGATAAATATTCATGTTATTATCGAAAACAATTAGTTTAAGTTTAACTATAAAGATGTAAAAATATGAATTTTTTTATATAATACTATATTATACCGTATAGAACCTTAAATTATCGGATATTGAACACAGGTTATAAAACTATTGTGTATTATGACCAATTTTAAAATGGATTAATAACTTCAGAAAACATTTTATAAACCACAATAGAAGAATATTATTTTAGTGTAAATTAATAGTTACAGTCATGTCAGCCGCTCTGGTGTACTATGGTGACTAGAAATAGTTTAAATTTAAAACAATTGTGTTACAATTCATAGTATATCATATCCTTAATATCATACAAATGTACTAATAATATTAACTAGGTAGTATCTTTTTTTTATATACAATCTAAATAACATAATCTTATACCATGTCCATATAATACCTCTTATAAGACAAACTTACATCTCTATGATTTTTAACAATAAAGAGGTACAGTGGAAACTAAATTATCAAATATGTACACACTTATGTAGTAAATATTAAATAAACATGTTATTGAAGTATACGATATATTGTGTAGTGTAGTACTTGATGTTTATCAAATATTTACAACGTGTGCATTCAATCAAGCAATAGACCTCTCAGTTGCGTTTCAAATATGACTTTTCAAATATAAATAATATTATATTTTAGGTACATCGATTATTGGTTGATATATTGTAACGTCATGTCATCGAGAGTTGTAAATTATTGAATTTGTAATTATTTCATATTATAATAAATTACCGTCTGTAAGCCATCGATACAAACTCTTAAAACATTTTCAACAAATAATAAATGTTGTTAAACTTAATTAAATACTCTAATAACATTTATTATATAAAATAGTACAATGTAAACTTAATACCAAGCTGATTTAAAAATAAAACAACTTTTTTTTTAAACTGAAACTTTTCAAAATTAAATTGTAACTTTTTTAATTATTTATTATTAACACGATAGTGTTTACTGTAATGATTTTAAAAATAAATACAAGTTCATAATAATACTTATAAATTATAATATGAGTATTTAATAATTATTGCACTTGTAGGTACTTCAGTTGTTCAATAACTAGTTTATGGGTTATGTGTATAGGTACACTGCATACAATATTTATCGTATTATTGCTATATAAGTTTGTAATTAATTTAAATAACTATTTAATATATTTGATTCAACATCGCAACCGAAATAGCACGAAGAACAAATTGCATTGAAAGTCTTAACTTTACTTGTCTTGTAACAATAAAAAAGAATATTATAACCTTTTTTATCGATTAATAATAATAATTTTTACGCTATAATTATTAATTATAGGTAATTATGTGATATAATATAAGTCATTATCATAATATAACTGCATAATAAAAAAGTTTATATTTTACTCTGTGCACGTGATGGTTTTAAAGCGGGGATACACACTTTTCCAGATTTTACACTACCATTATCATATCATGTTAAAACCCAAAACATGACTAATCACCGAAATCTGATTGTAATTGATTTACGGTCCATCATAATATGGATAAAATACTGAACCCACATAAAGATAATAATACAGACTGTGAGTATAGTAGTTCTGATTTCGTGAGACAATTTAACCGCAGAAGTAATGTTTTGATTACCTAGCCACCGTTGGCGTGGCATTATCCAAGTATAACCACATAAGTACATAACTTACGACAATTTTTTTTCCAATAATTATATTAACCACAAAAATAATAGAAAGTGATCACTTTAAGTGCCTATAGCCTATACTTCATTTTCAAAAAAATTTAGAGTTCGTTTTAATTATTAGTTTAATTATGATAGCATGCCATTACATAAGATCGTAAAAATAAAATCATGTTTATCGCAATATTTAGTCGATATAATATTTTTTTACTTATTTGAATACTTAAAATATACATTTTAAATTTCATATTCCAAAACAGAATATTTTTCGGTGTACTTTGTTACATAAAAATCATTCTTTTAGCTGCTATTTAATTAGTTATAAGTATTTAAGTTATACACTTTACTTATAATAGTTATATTATTTAGTTAATAGCTTATTGGAGTAGTGAACCAACATTTTGACGAGTATGAAACACTAATCCGCTCATATAAACACTAAATACCAACTTAAGGTTAATAAAAACTCATTCAAAGATAATTTTTAATTAAACGATATAACGTGCATTTAACTTTTTATTATTTTTTAATATTAAAAAGCCATTTAATTTGGATATAATATATTATATTTTAATATACCTACTGAAAACGTACAATATGCCTATTAAACTCTGATACAACGCATGTTTCAACTATTTTAAAAACTATCAGGGTATAATATGTATTTTTGAATTTTGCACGACTAAATATCGTTATCAGTAGAAAAACAAAAAATAATGTTATGATGATGGTTGACATTTACATTTATTATAGGTACCGTCTGATTGTGGCGGTATTTTTAAAGCAACCCATCCGATGATAAAGTACTTCGACGTTAGGCCATTAATTCATACCATCTAACCTATCAAAAACACTGAAAATCGCACGGAATATCGTACAAAGAAAATAATATATAATATATTCCAACAAGATGATGCTCCAGCGCATTACAAAACTTTGATCAGCTGAGCCGTGAATTACTCATAAATTTCCGGTCAAGTGGTTCGGGCGTAACGCTCTATTGAACGGCCCGTCAGATTTGACACCACTTTACTTTATGGTCATTTCAAATCAGTACTTTACAAAACTTCAAACTTGGGCACGGACAGGTTAAAATAAAAAAAAATCTAATCGCTTCCATTATTCTGAGTTCTGACAACGTCGTCGCGCATAGAATATGATTAAGGGCTGCTTTTCGATCAATCGACCAAAAAAAAAAAAGAAAACGTTTCTAACGGTTAGTAGTTGTATAATCAAATTGTTTCTAGTGGTACCAACACCATGGTAATAACAACCATGGCAACCATAACTAGTTAATTGTCTTAGGTTATTTATCTGTTAGATAAGTACGTACTATTTTTAAGTACACATATTTATATGAACACGTAAAAGACGTGACATCGAACAAAAATTAATCTGACTTTTAAAAACAGTACCTACATATTTAGTAAATTAATAAAATTTCGTACGTAACGTCATAATAATACTATCGTCAAAAATATATTATTTTTAAAAATTAATACTCTTCTTCAGACATAATATGTACCTATTTTGCATATACAAAGCGCCGTGTTGTCGTGTTTGGTTTTTATGTGATCACAAAATACATATTATATACCTATTATCATTAAAGAGACAGTGCATTTTAATAGAACAAAGTCCTTCAATCAGAAAATAACAATTTGTTTTAATACCAACAGTATGTAACATAGTTGAATGAGTTATAATATTATTGCGTAATATGAAGGTTACACAAAATGAACCGTCATGCAAAATATATAAAATCATAACGTTTTAATTCATGTACCTATAATAATATTATGACGTATACACCCATCTTATACATAGTATCGTCAGTGATACAGTGTGCAATGTAGACAATTTGAGATGTGTTATTATAACATAACAATATAATAATTACAAAAGATTAATATTTTGAAACTCTAATAACGATACCATGTAATCACAACTCTCGATATAATAATATAATACATTATCATTCATCGTCGACTGGCATTTCCGTAGCCATATCATTATATAGGGCGTATCATCAACGTCAATGAGCTCGCGCATATCATACATATTATCATCATTATTCGTATACAAGACATCGGATACAAATTTGTCACATCCAAACGAATATAATATATTATTATTCCGTTTCCATTGTCGACACGGCCGCGTGTTATATAATAATATATTGCGTACGTTCTGTAATAGAATAATATTTTATATCGCCATACGTGTGGCCATTACGACCGTGCATCTCGGCAAGGCCTGCTGCTATCGATATCGCGGTTTCGACTGCTGCGCCGCTCGGTTGCTAAAGTAGAGGAGGATAAATGATCACTCCGGAACCGCCAGAGAAAATCCCCAGATTTATGTGAGTTTGGATTTTTTTATATATTTATCTCAGAGTACGAGACCGATAAAAAAAAAAAAAAAAAGCTCCGTACATAAACCACGAGTTAATAATATACATTTACGTCAACGAGATATATAAATTAAGTTACCGTCGAGGATGAAAATCAGTCATTATCAATAATACCTAACCAAAGCTGTCAATTTTTAGACTATTTCAGTATGCGCTTTTACATGGTTAACTACAACAAGCATTTCAGGCAACGTACATTTTATATAATAACAAAGAAATATATTTTATTTGCACGCGTGTTTTGTTTTCACATATTTAGCTACAATTTGGTGACATTTTTCTTAGCACAAATTCCACCAGTGGAGTATCTAGACAGTGGCACATGCATTTTTAGTTTTTTTTTTTTTCATTTATTAACCATAAACATTGATGCGGGATCAGTGTCAATAAACTTTAACTATTTATTCAACATTGACTAAGAAGTAAGACAGTCTGAAATGTCATTAACGGCAACGACGAATTAATATATATATTATTATTATGTGTGTGACGTTCGTATAAAAAGATGAATTAATTTTTTTAAAAAACTTTATAATTATTTAACTACCTAGTTAGTTAATTTTCTAATTAACTTAAGAACTAGTTTAATTTACTGTTGGAATAACTTAGCTTTTTTCAGTCGATTCAACAATATTCCATCAAGCTATAGCTAATTAAAACCTATTTAAAATACTTAGTTTTAATGGTTGTTTTATACATTCATTAATTACTACTGTAAACACGGTTTTAAAAAAGTATAACCACTAACCAGATTCTTGAAATTGGAAAAAAAGTACGAAAAATAACTTGCAAATTAAATTATTCCATAAATTTATAAACGCGTCAATTATTATACATTGTTGATACACACAAAACCATGGGCTGTCATAGAATATATTATAACGAAATAAATGATGACGGTGATGATAATAGTTCAATAAAATAGTTTATTATAACTTGACAAATTAGTAAGAACACGATCAATATTTTCGTGATTAACGCAGGTAATAATTAAATTAGTAGATCAACCTTTTTTTTAAACTGATTTAGGTTAGTATTTTATTTTTGGCAATACATTTAAATTTAACTAGTATAACATAATATTATTTGTTATTTATTGACTTCTATACAACTCAGCGATCTTGTGTTAACTTGACAATCAGCAGCAGCAGCTTTACTCGAGTCAATCGTTTTCGTGCGTTTCCCACGTTTTCGGTTCGCGCCTATGTATGTGTCCAGCAAAGTCCGATGAAAAATCGTCGATCGCGATCCATCGATTTCGATTCGTCTCACACCGGAGTTTTCCACACCGCGACGAAAACATTAAAACTTTTCAGCGTCGGGAAAAGTACGGTTGTATTTTAGAACGACAACGAGGCAGTGTCCTGGGCGGCGTCGTCGGCGGTAGCAAATCGATGTCCATCGACCCGGCACGGCGAGCCCCGACAGAACTGGCAAATTAGTTTAATAATATTATTATTCTCTCCGGTCAATTTTACCTCCTCGTCGGAGCGGTCGCGTGGCGACGTTGGCTCAGGGTTTGTTTTAGTATTTGTTTTACACGTTTTTCAACGGACAGGTCGTACTTGTGCCGGGCGGCGGATGGCGAGCGGTCACGACCGGTAGGGGAGAGGTTTTTTTTTTTGCGTTTTTTTATGACACTCTCGGGAGACGAGTTTTGCTGCCGCGACAACACTCGGCGGCGACGACGCCATGTTTTACAATTATTATTATTATCATAAACCCGAACGTTAAACTTCCCGGGACTTCCATTAACGCACAAAGCACACGCGCGCAGACCGGATTCACAAACGTCGGAGTACCCGCGACCGTGGTAGTGGTAGCAGCGGCGGAGGTTCGAATACGTGCGACCGTTTTTTAATGGCTAGTTTGTTCGGTTTTTTTTTTTTATAATAATCTTCTTGTTCTTTTTTTACGGGGCGACAAACATTCCACGCGAGTACGCCGATGAAACTCGGCGTCAATTTGGACGTGGAGAAAAAAAGCTATAGTTCGATTTCTGAAATCATTTCGATAGTCGCATGTAAGACCGTCAGTACTGCGTCTGATAACTCGTGGAACAAGCCCAATCGTTTCAATACAATAAACTGTTTGGCAAGAAAACCGTCGTGTTTTCACGCACTCTTAAACGAAAGAGTTCCGCACTTGAGTGTTTGCGAAAATATTCAATGTTCATTTTACATGCTAACATTATGACTATAGTGCTATAATACGTTTTTATTTGAATTCAAACACAAAAAATAATCATTCATAGCAGTAGTGTTTCCTATTACTACCACCGATCACCAGACGATTGCTAATGGCACTGTCACTGTTTTCGATAAACTCAATATACAATTTTTGTAATTTAATAGAAGAATGCTTTTTGAATTTAATAATATTTTATAAACTAATGGAAAATGCATTAAATTACAGTTGATTAATGCGTAACAGAAGACGCTAATAGTTTCACTTATTTTTTGTTCCAATACAAATATAATATTATTATGATACTAATTATTATTGGTTTAATTTTCATCAATCCGTGTTCCTATGTAATTTTTCCATTTTTTTTTATAAACGTTACCATTCAGAGCTTTATTTTCACATTGTAACGACATTACTTCAATTATTCTGATGGCACGGTGCTTTAATTTATTTCATTCACAAACCATTTCTTCGTATTATATTAAATGGGTTCGATTCCGAAATAAGTTTACCAAATTGTCTACACGAGAGAATATTGCGTTACGCTCGTAAACGATCCTAATGGAATTTACCCGAATTTCGAAAACGTGTTTTATTAGGAGTATAATATGGCACGTTTAAAAAACTAAGTACCCCGTATTATGTTTAAATATACGTCTTAAATACGTCTTTGGCAATTTACAGTGATCGCAAATAAGTTGGAAAAGCCTACACAACTGAATTTAAATATCACATAACGTTGAATTCAATACAACATGCAATACTTATCGCCATGTGACATTTTGAATGTCTCATAATTATAGAAGTTTATAGAATGTTTAGTAAGCGTATAGGAAAACGTTTTCACAATTTGTGATACAAACACAAAAATAAACACAAGAGACAAGCCACGCCTGTAACCACGTTAAATAATAATAATATGTGAGATCGAATTTAATTTATTTCGATGCACACAGGAAAAAAAAACCGTCCTGGCGTTGTTCGCCCGGGAAGAGAGAAAAAATTTACAATAATTTACATTATTCTGACTTCGGAGTAATAATTTACATATTTGTCGTGTTTACGAAATATTTCCATAACGGGGGCCATATTATTTTCATTATTATTTACGTTGTGTTACGGGTTCGACGCTAAAGTATAATAATATTATTATTTGCTACATAATTCAATAGTGGTTGTTAAAAATAATAAAGTAGTAGAATCCGATTTATCAGATATCAACTTAAGCTATTACCTATTATGAAGACCATTAATACTTCTGAATTAGGTAGGCACATAATTGTTATTATTGTTCTGAGTCCGTAAGTGAGTATAAACAATGGGATAAATAAATTTCCAAAAGTCAGAAGGTCTTCTAAGACCATATCTTTTTTTTTCTTTCTATAATTCCGCCCATGAAGACAATTAATGGAATTAAAATGGGAAAAAATTGTATGCATATTCTTTGTATTCGTATTTGTGGCACGTAATGCAAATGAGCGGATAAAAACCGGGACGTTAAATTGGCTTTTCGAAAAGAATAAATTTACCAAATTGTCATTTTGATCTGTTTTAAAAAGTCATTATGCATTTTATCGTTACGTTCATTTAGCTTTCCGGCTTTTTATTATAATGAATATGAATCGATCATTGTCTCATTTTTATTTTATTTTTTTGTAAATGTTGTTTTAATCGTAAACAATGAGGTTTTGTTAAAATTTATTTATATTTTTTACCTTAGTTTTTCGATCGCCCACATGGTTGGATGTGTTTAATAATAATAATAATGATAATAATAATAATAGTAATAGTAATAATAATAATAATAATAATAATAATAATAATAATAATAATAATAATATAATAACAGCGATGATACCCGTTAAAGTGCACAATGGACGCATTTGTAGATGACCCAACTTCCGTACACTATCATCTATTATATTCAATATTGAGGGTCAAAAAAATATTTTTCATTAGCATCTAAAATGCAAGAAGTGAAAATCTCATTTGAGACCAACTCGCATGTAGCCAGAATAAATATCCAAGGATATGATTTTTTTTCCCGCGACGAATAAGTGAAAAAAGGGTACAGAAAACCCCGCGTCGACAAATTGATTCCCATTGTGAGATGATGTACGTATGGTCAGTAGCTACGCCTAAATAAGGGTTGAGAAGTCTGCGGTCGTCTGGCCAAAACCCGAGTGAAAAAATGTAGCAAAAACCTTTGATTTACTGTTGGCAAAATAATATTTGTTAGACCATACACTATACCGAAACAAAATAAATCTAGATTTAGCAGGGTTTACGAACTGTCAAAATGAAACAATATATTAGCATATTTTTAAAATGAATTAAAAGAAAACATTTACATGATTAGCTGCGATTCGTTGTGTATTTCGCATGATCGTGTAAGATGCGTCAAGATAACTCTATTATTGTTGTGTACTTGAATAATATTATGCATTTGATATTAAACTTCAAAGACCCAATCCAAGAATAATATCATCTCTGTTCTTTAATGATCAGTATTGTGGTGAGATCAATATTACAATATTAGTTTGACACATTTTAGCAATATTGTCAACAAATTTTATACTTATAATTAATTTTCATCATTGTCAATTACGAAAAAATAACAGAAACGTGTGTACAAAAAATAAACGTGAATAATATTATTAAAATTAAAATTAGAATTCACTATATCAAAATTATCGTCTTAACTTTTATAACAGCAATAAAAGTTGTATAATACAACTTGTATTCGTATTTTATCGGTAGGTATCGAAGGAAATAATAACTTTTAAAGGAATTCAATGTATTTCCGATTATTTTATTTTATATTATTTTGTGTTCATAGATTTTACTTCAACCTACCAAAAATATCAAATTTAAGTTGCGTTTTGTATTATTTAATAATAAAATATGTGATTTAAAATGTTCTTTCATACCTGTTATATAGAATATTTAGTTAAACAAAATGTCACAGATTAAATCTTATATTGTATTGATTAATATTTAAATAATGTTACTAATACTGAATTCCAGTCAAGTATTCAACTTAGTTCAAATGTAGTTACAGTTTTTTTTTTAAATCATTAAAAAAACGGAGCTACACAGGTGACGGGCAAGGATATATTTTATTATATTGTATGAATGGTGGTTGGTTTGTACAAATTCCATTTATTTGCTCGTCATATCGTCGACTAGTGTTACATTAGAATAATGAACAAGCTGTTTTAGAGGTGGAAAAGATATCCGTAATAGAGACGACTAGTCGTTAACGAAGATAAATATAAATAAAATGAAAATTAATAATGTTTAAACAAATATTATATGTGTGCCGGACGCCGGCATATACTATAGGTACCTACCGCACTGCGATTTATTACTTTTATAACTTGCAAGGTTTGTTTATGCGTTAAAAGAGTAAAGTAGTAGCATTTCTGATTCTGGGTCATAAAGACGTTTTCAACTTTTCAAATCGAGAACTTTTCAGCAGTAATTTATTTTCAACGTGAATAATTTATTTACGGTAAGCACCGCTTTTATAGCCATCCCGACCAGCGGCGTGTTAGCGTTTCACCAAGATGAAGATTTTCGCATTATTTTCGTATACCGTAGTTTCCCCCTCCCCTTTCGAGAGTAAACCCTAAATACTTACACAGCCCGTTTTCAACCACGTCGGAATAACAGACGAACAAACTATGAAACATTCGGACTCACGTCCACATTATAATAATATTTATGTTATGAATATATTATCAATTCGTCGCTATATTAATGTACTTTGTAATGTTACTATAATCCAGTGTGATCCTATTACAAGGCTACCTAATGTATAATATAACATTGTCTACTTTTGTATTTTTGAAGAAGAAAAAAATGTTTTGTATTGTTTGAAGAACATAAAATTATACGCGCAAAAAAATGTCTAAAATGTTTACACTTTTCTATCGTATTATAGTGGTTCGCATGTTTTTAATTTCATGTTTGGAATCAGAATGATTTTCGAAAAATGTCGATGATATAATATACAAATATTATCATAGGTATATCATATCGAATAAGTACTAAACATTTATTTTTTCGCGCGCACTGTTTAATTACGATGCGTGTAGTTATTTGACTTCCAAGACAGAGGATCTCCACACATATTAAATTTATCCAACGCAAATATAATACTCGGTGCCCGTCTGTCGCAGTTGATATTGCGGTGCGCATAATATTGTTCGATGTCCGCTCTGCAAAGATCCAATATATTATTCATGTAAATGTACGCGAGCGGAATACACAGATATCCATAAACTTATGTGGGGGCGTGCTCGGTGGTCGGGAAAAAATATGCATATATATGTGAATATTGTACTTCTTGCAGGCCGACACGCCTTGGGTATAGTGAACCGATATGGAAAAAAAAATTGGGTTAGCGATCCACGCCCGCGTGATCACTGCGTCGGATTTTAATTTAACCGAATCCGTGTCGGTGGAATAGCGGATATCATCAATACCTACCTAGCGCATTTGTAACGAGAACAAATTTTAAAGGTTTTATTGATTAATCGTCCACCTATTTATTTTCAATATAAACCGATGTTGCTGGAAGTAAAAAGTTCTAATAATACTCAGGTATATATTGCGACTTTACAATTTTATATTATTCATAATCAAAAAATTAACTTTGCATACTTGTATTAATAAACTAGAAATGTATTAAACTAAACGCCGAGTATTTCATACAAGACAGATGTATTATATATCACGAGACATTTATACAGCCAAAATAATAATAGTGAAAACTATGAAATTCTATGTAGGCGAATATTATAATAACATGTTACAGTCGCATCGGTTAGGTTAATTTTTAAATTGACAATAATTGCGGCGTTCATGACGTATTATTGAATTTATTGTGTTCAAGACTATCATAAAGTATCATGATATTATCAGCAGTGTAAAATGTAATAGTGTACATTTTTCTGCTCGCTATTACGATAATACGTTGTTTATATGTCACAATTTTCAACCCCAAGCCGACCAAAGTGGGCCAAGTCGTTTCTAAACTTGCGGTACGTTCACACGAGCTGTAGTATCAAACCGCGGGACAACGATGACAAACAAATAAAACATCGTATCTCATCGGCCCAGAAAACTTCAACGTGTTTATACGGATCTATAATAATACTCCGTGAAGTTCATAATTTAATATATCATACCCATTGGAAGCTGGTACTCTATATATAAGTTTCAATCGTAAATCAATATTTATCGTCGGATTTTTACTTTTACGCACACTGCTGGCCGCCTCCGCTTCGGAGCTTACATACACGCCAAAGGCGAAATGGACCCAAAAACACACGCACATACCAGACGCACGCACACACACGCACACACACACACACACACACACACACACACACACACACACACACACACACACACACACACACACACACACACACACGCACGCCTATATATATATATTTATTTGAATAGGATTTAACGGCCTAATGGTGGAAAATAAGCTCCTTATCGCGTTATGTTTGTACAAATCCTATTGTAAGCATCATATCTCGGCCGGACTTGTATTATGTTATATACTTTGCAGTCTTTTAGTGATCTAATTCCGGAGTATCTTATTTCCGATGCTACGGCGCCCCCAAACGGAACGAACGCCCAGCGAGAATCTGCAGGCTAAGTACGACAACGTATTACAACGATAAGACGTATATAATATAATTGTAAGAACCGATTGCGTCGCGAGTAAGAGCCGTCCCACTTTTCGCCAAATTATTACAATTTCAAAAGAACCGAAATATTATGTGAAAGTTTCGTTAATCGGAGAAACTCGCCTTGACTTTACGATTAATATTTACAAAACTGTTAATGCAATATAATCACGTAGAACGCAACCGGGACTTGTAAGAATCTTGATTATTTTTGTTTTTTGCATATTTAACCAGTAATTTTAGAGGGTACGCTCGAGTTGCGATCCAGTAATAAGAAACCGCCATATTAATAATTATAAGTTGTAATCAACAATACGCGTAGGAATTCCATAAAAAATAAACGAAGGAAAAAAATATTATTTATTGAGAATAAAATTGAAAAATTAAACGATCAAAAGATAATATTCAAAAGCACAAAAACTTTTGCTCACAAGTACCTTTTTATTTTAAATATTAAATAATATACAATAAACGTTCTATAAGTATTAGTTTTATATTTTAAAATAAGTTTCCAAGTTAGAGGGTATAGATACCCTCTCTCCTCACGTCATTTCATGTTATGTACTTTTTATTAGCTATCAAATTTACTCATTCTCTTCTATATAAATATTGCAGATTGTAAATACTCTATTTAAAAAAAAAATAGCTTAAAAGTTTTTTTCATGTGGATAATATTATATTAATCTAATAACCTTTATTATACAAAACCGATATTAATATAACATACCTACGCCTATTATATTAATAATACTTTAAATTAAAAATAGTCGATACTGCACATTTGTACCAAGAACGTTATTTTTTAATTTTTCAATAATGGTTATTTTTTTCCTACGCATTTACCTATATAACAAGGCTGGGCAAGTTAATGATTTTTTTTAACTCGGTTAAGTTAAGTTAATATGCACCAATAACAAAAAGTTAAAAAAAGTTAATTTGTTTATACAACGCTAGTGTAGTTAATTTTTTTCCAACCCAAAACTAAATTATAGGATATAGTGTTAATACTTCATACAGTATTTCCATATAAGTTAGATTCGAATACATTTTTAACTTTAAATAATTTACGATACAAATTTTTTGACATGAAAACAAAATAGACTGAATAGTGAAATAATATAAAATTAAAAAAAAATTAACTTTTTAACTTAACTTTAACATTTTAACTCGTTAATGCCCAGCCTTGCTGTATAATAATACTAAAACTTAAATCCATACGTTTAGGAACTACTAGTTTTTAGTTAAACAATAATCACGGCGCAATTCGTATGTATATCGGTACTGCCTTGTACACCCAACTCGTGTAGACTGAAATACATATAATAACATGTTTATGTTTTCCGTGCAGACGTCTCGATGTGCTTTTTAATTTCTCAGCCCCGCGCCTTCCACCATCTCACCGAAAATATTTATTGAACTTATTAATCACGACGACGAAACGATGTACAAACGTGTAAGCGGGATACCTGCAAGAGCCATCTGTATGAGATCTCGTGCGCACTTCTGAGGAGATAAAATATAATATGTATACAGTTATTAGTTATACCTAACAATAACTCACCGTTAGGGTTTTTATCACTGCGACAAGACGTCTAGACGCTGTTTGAGTGGATATCCGGTGGCATTGTATTTGTTTTGGCAACGACGCGCCACATGGGGTGACGACAAGACGATTTCGAACCATGGTCAGATTTGTCAACGGCGCGGTGTACACACGGCAATTATGTGCTGGCCGTGACTTATCGTCGTCATTAATATTAGTCTCGGTGCCGCCGCCAAACCTGAGTAAAAAGTTTGGGTTTTTTTTCCCCTCGGAAATCTCCAGCAATAAATCTAAACCCGAATCCAAAACGCACGAGACTTATTATTATTATTATTATCGTCGTAAGAAAAAAATAAATAAGAAATTATGTACACAATAATAATATTATACAGCACGCGGGGCGCGACGCTGCATAACAAATGTTTTTCTTCAATGTTTAGATATATATATTTTATATTTATATGAAGGGCCGGCTCGGCTCTAACAATATTAATTATAATATTATCCTACCGTAAAATATAATATAATGGTAATCGCAATAATATAATATTTGATTTACTGATTAAAATATATTATATTGCATTTTTATACCATCACAAAACATGAAAATGTAAATAAACTATGTGGCTGTGCACTATATTATAGAGTAATAATAGTTATTACCTACTAATAACAAATATGTAATATATTTATTTTTTTAAAAATAAACGATTGTGTTTTATGAAAATGTTTAATTAATAACAATGTTCATTATTTTTAAATTTCACATGATTTTTTTTTACCATCAATTATGTTGTATATTTTAAAATAATGTCATAACTCATAACCTGTATTTTTCTTATATTGAGTAATTTTAAATTGATTTACATAAATAAGCAAGTTAGCCTTTTAAATCTTTAATTGAAAAACCATATTTAATGGAGCCTAAACATTATATTATGGTTATATAAAAACCAAATAAAATAAAAAAAAATGAACATACAATATTAAGGAATTTACAACAGTATTTTTACTTATTTGTATTATGTTTGGATATTTAATAATTTACAATTATCTACCCTCTCTGCATTTGCCATAACGGTATGCGTATATTCTCATTCGACCCGAAATGAAAATTAACGAGGAATAATAATATGATTATAGGTTGAATGAAAAATTGAAATTAGATTTAAATTAAGTGTTGCAATGCACATTATATACCTATATACATAAACCTGAAATGATATTATTATTCCAAGACACTCGGCAACGCTGCGGACGATCGGCAAAAAAAAAAAAAACGCATTCGCAGATGTTCAAAACTTATTTTCTTATGTTTACGCTCCGTCGACATAATTATATATTTCGCTGTCTCGACTTTCCGCGAACAAAATATGAAAATGCACAAAAAACGTTTATTGCACAGGTCTCGAATACGTTTGACGGTTTAGTACTGTACAGCACAATACGCCACAGTATAACGTAATACATAATATTATTATAACATGTATATTATATTATATATTATTATTATTATTATTATGCAGTTGTTTTACCCCGGAGAGAAAAACTTTTAGGTCACGCGGGATTATATTATTATTTATAGCACGCGCGCGTTTTGCGTTGTTTCCGTAGCAGAAAATTCGGAAATGAAAACTCGGATTTGGTAAAACATAAGTCAGGATTTGAAACTTGTTGGCAACACGTCCATTAAAATGGAAAAAAAAAACGATGCCATACCGGGTCACCGTGATTTATTCGAGCCGAGCTGGTACAATATAATGTACACACACATATATATATATACAATATTAGGTATATTGTACGTGTCCGGTACAACACCGCGACACATGGGCATGCCGACCATGGACTGTTGTGCCTACACTGTATAGGCACTGTTCGAGTAACACAACATATTATGTGTAATTCGTGTGCACCCTTTATACCTATGGGTACCTGTACGCGAAAGAGGATATAATTAAAATTAACTGCGGCCGTACGGGCGAACGTAATTTTTTCCCTGCACATGACCATTTTTTTTAACGTGCGTATAAAATATTTGCGCAGGTAATACCGTTTTTTTTTTTTTTTTTTTTTTAATTTGATAATGACAAATTTTCAACTCGAGTCCCGCGTAATAGTACCTGGTTACTGCTAATTCCAATTTATGTATAGGCACTCCATTTATTTCATTTTAATCGAGATGGGCACTTTATTGTTCGACTGGAATATAAATAAGCACGTGAAGCGTTTTGAAAAATTACAATGGTGGTTTAAGAGTTTCGACCATGTTGTAAGAGTATTATACACACAATATAATAATATTATGATGCATCAATTTGATGATACAACCAAACAAATAAAATACCATTTTCGAATAATACAATAATATACAATAAACGATAGGGATAAAAATGGATTTTTTTATTCCATCGTGCGAACTTTTGATTAACAGCAAACAATTGAATATCGTTAATTATTTTTTTCCATCAATCAGCTGAAGAATACCCATCATACAATAAATTGGCAGAATGTATACATCATTGGTTTCATGCGGGTTTTGATTTTAATATTACTATCATCGGCAATAATTCCCTCATATTTGGATCTATTTATATTTTTATTTTTGTAAATATAATAATAATGATTGTCATATTATATATTTATGAAAATGATAAAAATCCATCATGGACATACGCTTTGTTTGTACGAGTAAATAATATTATAAACCGTAATGGTATAAAAAATAAAGAAAAAGATAAAAAGCTAAATTCACCGACATTGAAAATTCAATAGCTATATTATATTCTATTTATTTTTCTGCGCACATTGCCTACCACCTACACAGCCAGCTAAATCGAGTTCCAGCGAACGATATAATATAATATAGTTACTGTTATACCGAGTTGTATATTTTAATTATTTAAAAATAAAAGTTATAATCCACAAAATGAACTTCAAACATAAAAACATTCAAATTAACGTTTTCATAAACGTGTAATGCTTTGTGTTGTATTCGCATCAACATCTATAGCACCACACAACCCCACTGATCTCTAGTGGGACTTCCAATCACGAACATATCTTTTGAAACGACTTTAAGACTTTAATTTTTCACTTGTGGGTAGATATTCACTTCGTTCTGCTCCACCATAAACCCACCGTAGTCACTAGTCAGGTTTTATGTGCCACCTCAACGATTTTATTAGACAGCGGCACCGTATTAATTGCGTAATATAGTCTGCGTGGGGTTCAGACATATAACTGTATCGTACAAGTTTCTCAAATTAAATTAAATCAAAACGATGAAACCCGTGGCTACAACTTTGTATAATATTATTATAGCGATCTACTGAAGCAAAGACAGATATTATAATAATTTATTGTGTTCGGTTACTTTTAATACTATTCGATCTGTCTATTTGTCCGTTTAACACAAATTACTCCGACTGTCTTACTTGGAGCTACGGTTAAATACTATATTTATTACTGCGTACAATGCGGAGAAAGTATTGGAAAAAAACTATTGCAAGTCCATAATTAAACACTTTATCGAATTAACCATCGATGTATATCAATATTTAATTATTTAATTATTTTTTGTTAAATCCATTAAACGGGAGACTTTTAAATTATACGGCCATAAGTTAATCTCGTAGCTTCTTTAACAGATAATTTTGAAAGTCAGAAACTTCTAAGTGCACATCTACTTGAAACCAAAAGTTTTCTAGGGTCGCGTATCTTAGAACTTAAGTACACTTCGAGATAGCATGGTTTCAAACAATATCTAACGATGTTCCTAAAACGATTTTATCACGACTTTTAGAAAAACCGCAAGGACTTCTAATTAATATTATTAATAATAATAGTACTATCATTGTTGTGACTTGTGAGCATAAATGTTGGTATAAAATATAAATACTCGTATACTTTCATACTCGTCTCCGTTTATCAGTGACAGGGTGGGATTAGGTTAGATTAGTAGAATAGTGGTGAGGTAATATGGTATACATTTTTCTAATTACACATATCAGCAATTCATTTTAAAAATATAGTTAGAACCGTACGTGTTATATAATGCCACAAAAAACGTGAACATAGATAATAATCTTAAATAATACATTTTATGATAAGGATAACTTTATCTTAGATACTTTTATACCTTGCATCTCGTATCTTTTAGTATTTTTTAATTGTATTTAGTACCTGGTGTTTCTTTAAAAATAAAAAAAAAATGTTCTAATTTATTCAAGAAAGTTAAAATTTTATGTCATGTTATTTATACCTAGCCGATTGATAGAATTAAAATAATAATCGTAAAACAAATCTGAAAGGGCCTGCAAAAAAAATAATTTGTGAATATTTTACAAAAAAAAAACCATATTTTTAGGTGGGTTTTTCATTGGTTCTTGGGCACTAAGATCTTAGTACCCATTTCTTTCCGCTAAGTTCAGTAAATAATATTGTAGAGTTTCACATTTTAACAATTTCACTTACTATAATCATTTAAAAAACGTATCTCGTATCTTTACTAAAAATATGTTGAATGTATATGTACCTATACTCTATAGGTAATAATCGATGTGTAAGATGCTTTTTTCAAATATCTTCCCTGATTATGACGGAATAATAATATCTGCGAATACAATAATAAATAGGTCAATCGAACGGCTCCGTGTAGCTATGCCGAATCGTATCGTTATGTTTTCTTTCTTTATGACACCGGTACCCAATAATTTATTTCTCGGACGGAAATCGCGTTTCGAATCCTATATAGACCGTTTATATGTCTTAGGAGGATTCGATGAACATTGTACATGCACAATGAATTCTCAGTTAAACACACTAAACAGTAAACAACGCAAACACCGACAATATATTATTATTGTTATCGTTATACGATATACATAATATATAGTGCTGCGTCTGCCTCGAAAGTCAGTCAACCACGGCCGATCGGTTGCATAAACATCATCAATCTTGCAGCTTGAGTATATATTTACCACGAGCAACACACACACAGAATGTCGTCGTACATCCGATATGGTATCGTGTGGTATAAGCTTATATAGACGAGCGAGACATAGAAATGTGTGTATCATTGTGTATATTATTGTGATTTCGTGAAAGTCATTATACGCGTATTCGATCGCTGTACTGTGGTGGCTTCAACGGCCCTAGGAGAAGGAGCGCGCATGTCGATTCGACATTCCGACTTATTGCCCGACCCAAAATTTCGAAACCACGAAACGCAATTAAATACCATAGTAATGTTAGGTACCTGCAGTACCGCGTAGGCGAATACCGGGATGGGGGTTTGAAGCCATCCGTCCCCACAAATATATGTTGGATAATAATTAGTCTCAAAAAAACGTTTCCTTCGATGAGGCATACAAATGGCCGAGAACGAGTACGCTGCAAGACTGTTTACGAAATTTATAAAATGCTTAGATTTTTGTACCTACCTACCGTTTAAAGAGTGTGGTGACACCAATTTTTTTTTTCAAACAGAATTTGAAGAAATACACCAAAGTAGGTCGTAGGTGTATGCATGTTTGGTTATTCATACTGGATAATGGATAAATATTTATGTATTTACTATTAATACTAATTATTACAGGCCATTTGAAATATACATCCCAAATTTGAAGAAGCGTGTAGGGATGTAAGTCCACACCAATTAATATGAGGGCTACAACCCCCCCCCCTGAAAAAAAAAAACATGACCCTAGTTGCCCTATGCGTGTTCCAGGCGTATTTCCGGCTGTTCTTTCACATCGTGTGTGAATTTAATTCTACATAATATTATATACTTGTAGAGTTGTATCTCTTTATGTTACAGAAATACTATGTATAATTGCAGTCTTATGATTTATCGTGAGTCAAATAAATACCGTCGCCACCATATATTATTATGAAAGGTTGTTCAATGTTTTGATTGTGAATTTAAATCTTTATTTTTTTTTTAAATTAGCGTGATGATGTTTCCAGGAAGCAGGGGAGGGGGGGGGGTTAGATAGTCTGGACCTGAACCTTCACCCTTCCCATGAATATACCCGCACTGTCGATGATAATATTTTAGCCGGTTGTCGTTGACGTTGAACGATATTATTATTATTATTATTATTATTTTATACGTTTTTATTTTTTTTATTTTTTTTTTTCATCCAGCACACAGGTGTTTCAGTTCACATTATAATACTATTATATACGCGCATTTAATATAATACACAATATGCGATGTTTTCAGCCCCTTTGACATAGGTGGAATACATGACCTACATGTATAACACGAGGGAAAAAGGTTGCAAAACAACGTGAAAAAAATGAACGAAATAACGGGATACGCACAAAAGGCTCGGTGAAGTGTTCAAAAGAAAACAATACGGCTTTTTAAATTATATACATGGGAAAGAAGCTGACGGGTGGTTTAAAAGGCGAAATACGCAGTTTAGTTGAAATAAGTTTTTCCGCATAATTTTCCCTCCAGTGGTGTGGGAACGCTGAGGTAATGGTGTAGCTAAAATGATTGAAATAATGAAACCGCATAAGACTTTATGTTGTATGCTATACATAGATTAATAATATGCTATACAAATCTATCCAAAACCATAATAGTTATATGAATTGATCGTATATTTTTTATTTGGTTTTTATAATAATATATTATATTTCTTCTTTTTTTCATACACTATCTGATTGACGTCATATTATATAATCATGATTGATGAATGCATTTTTTTCCAAAAACAATTTGGTTTGTTTATAAAAAGAAACTTTTAAATTGAATTGAATTGTTTTGTTTAGTTATTTATTCAATTATTTCCTAAACAGTATAGCATAGTGATAAAAATAAATCATGTTTGTCTTGTATCCGAAACTATAGTCCTGCCCGTGAATTGTCGCATACCATAATATTTACTGAGTGCCCTGAAATATATTTGGGCGAGTCAAAAACCCACATCAGACGAAAAACAAAAGGACAGATAGACGAAATTGGACAGTTGAATAGGAATTCGATCGGGAAAAAGCTTTTAACGTGAAAAGTTTACATAGGATTTTAGATTTTTGAGAACCCTTTATATTTTGTGTGTGTGCCTGTGTGAATTTCGTAGAGAAAACCAAGACTGCAATCGAGGATCGATTTAAAGTGAAATGTCTGAACGTTCTAATGTTTCGTAAAAAAAAAAATAGTAATAATAGTAATACATGTCGATACAAGACTTCTGTGTTTTAGACATTATACTCAAACGATCGTTTTTAAAACTTAAACATTATACGCACACTCGCAAATGGTAAGACATCAAAACTTGGCGTGACAAAAATATAACGCAATAATATTCATCTAAACCCGAACCAGCGATGATTATACCAACGAAATAACATTAATTAATTTTAATATTTAAGCCAACTATCATTTGGTAATAATAATATACTATTATTGTTGTACTCGTCGTGAAATTTTAAATATTATATGAACACACACACTATACCTACGCTTCGTTGAACGTAATATTATACTATATTAAAAACGCTTCAGCGTAAGACACTAAAAAAAAGTTAAAGTCAACTAAAGTATTATTAAAATCGATTCTCGCACCTATACGTATTATAGGTATATAGGTTATGTGTTGGTGTATACGTTTATTGCCATATAGAACTAGGTGTATAATATTTTTATCAATCATATTATTATAATGTAGGGCAAAACTGCACTTAACGTTTTGAAGATACAGCTCATTTGTTTGCGTTATAAATATTTATGGTTGAATTATCCGGTGATATTTAAAGTCGATTTCATTATACACAGGGTGATTCACCAAGCATGATCACCCCACATGTTACATAGAATAATGAATTTATTCAAATTCCGATTTTTGGAATTTCTTGAGATTTAGTTTTATTGCTTAAGGAGTTGTCTGTGGTGATAGAAATATCTGTTTTTAAAATGTGAACTCATCGTTATAATGATACATTATTACGTTTATAATTTTTTTTTTTTTGTGATGTATCTAGTTAAAAATTTTAACGACTTGTATTCCAGTTAATTGATTATGTAAAAAATATGAGCCCTTCAAAATTGTCTTACAAAAAATAAAATATATATATAATATTGTGTCTAGTATTTATTGTACTCGGACAATTTTCTTAAATTGTTAAAATTTATAGATTAATATAAATTACTTAAATTTTCAAATTATTATAGCCCTCATATCTTCCAAACTCATCAACATAAACCTATTATCCTTAGTACACAAAGTTAAATAACTCATAAGCCACTCGTTTGAATTTTGAATTAGATACATCAAAAGTTTCAAGAAAGTTATACACTAAATAATATACAGTTAAAAATAGATGATCGCTCTTTGAAAAACAGGAGTTTGTATCACGACAGGCAAGTCCTTAAGTAGTGTAACACATCTCAAGAATTTGGAAATATGGCTTTTGAGTATATTTAAAAATTCTATAAATCAGAATCGTATTAAATTTATTATTAAAAAAAAATTAGGGGTGAGCATACTTGATAAATCACCCTATTAATACCATATGATTCTTTTATCATTTCAAAAAATATGAATTTCATTTCAAAAAAATTATACATGGTTTCTAGTAAATAGTTAAAAACAACATTTAAAAAAATATTTACGTTTTTTATCCTTGACATTTTTTAATTTTTTTTCTTTTTTGAATAACAATATGTTGTTTTAAATGCATTTTCCAAAGCAGAATATTTTTCTGAGTATTTCGATACATAAAAATCGAATTTAGGATGAGTAGATTATGAGTCATATTTAGGGCTGTGGATTTCTAGTTTTTTTCAAATTTGTCTATAAAAGTCGCAGACCGATGTGAGTGATGTATAAATATGTTTCATAACGCAAAAAAGTTTTATTTGAAATTGTACTTTGCATATTTCTGCATATTCTGTCGTTATTGTATATTAAAAAAATGAAGAGCATATTATATTATTATAGTTACGAATTTAGAAAATGTTTATATTAAAATTTATTATAATATAACATATAAATATCTATACAACAATATTATTTTCCTAATGTCTACCTGAATACCAATGTATAATATAAATATTAACGGTAACATGATATTCACTATTTGGCCGATAACATCACGACGGGGTGCAGAAAGTAAATTTCAGTTGTCCGTCATAATTTATAGCATACTGTTGTTTGATTATCGTGCAATTAGTTTTCAAAGTTTTTATCAATTAATTAAAATTATGTTTTTTATATTTTTTTTTGCATAAATATTATAATTTAGGTTCCATATCTTATATGACATTACATTTTTTAGAACATATTATTTATTTTTTAAATGCATGAAAGTGCATACACATTTTGAAGTTTTTGAATACTAGAAGCCATCGGTCCTAGTTGTGATTATTTAAAGTTTAGACGAGTGTAGTAGTACGCGGTTACCCCGCAGAATATTGGTGCACTCATCTAAGCTTTAAATACTTATAATATAACTCATAATCTACTCGTCCTAAATTCGATTTTTATGTACCGAAATACCCAGAAAAATATTCTGCTTTCACAGATGAAATTAAAACTGTATGCTGTAATTCAAAAAAAAATTAAAACTTAAAAAATAATAAGGATTAAAAGTATAATTTTTAATAAAAACTTCGTATTGAAACGACTTGAAACCATGTAAAAAAATATTTTCGAAAACATTAATACTTTTTGAAAAATGAGTATCCTACGTTTAATGAATCACCTGGCATATTTATTAGTATAGGTACATCATTATTCCTCAAAATTATATCCGTAGACTTTCCGTTTTCTTTATGCTAAAATAAAATACAACTTAATTTAATAATATTGTATAAGGATAAGGATAACCGACACACTTCTCCGGCCATCTACATAACTAGCCACTATACTTACGAGTTTACCTAATACCTATCGTTAAAAGGCCTGCTCGAGTTCGTAGAGTAGGGGGAGGGGGAATTTTCAAATATGCATATTTTATACATACCTACCGTCTACCGCATCTAATGAGCTAACGAAACGAACATTTTTCAAAAACATTATCTCTAAAACCAAACTTTTCTTAACTCTGTAGTAAATATCGCATAATACCTACAGTGGTGATTAAATATAATAAACTTATTAAGCATTCCAATCTCGACGCAATTTGTTTGGTACACTACTGCAGCTGCAGGCGATTGCTCATTACCCCGTCATCCCTTGTACCACCCCCTGTACCGCCCTTAGACAGTTATGTTTCTCCAATAAGCGTAGGCAAAAAGGTACGGCGAGCAAATTGAAAACAAATGGAGTCGAGATCAAAGCATAAATCACTGCTCATGGACGGCTAATTAAAGCGGATCGTCGTTTGTGAATGGCCTGTAGCAGGTATTAGCTATAAATCTTTGGCATAATATTACCCTTTTCCGATGGACTGACAGATGTCCCACGCGTTAGTATAAGCGAACATTGGAGTTATATTCCGGTTTCCTTGTTGATCGTCCTGATGGACGTTAAGTAAAAACAAACATTTATATCAGCGAAATGATCGACGGAAATTCAAAAAACTATTCAGATCGAAACCCGATTACATCGCACTATATTATGGTTTTTCCTGTGGAAATCGAAACGCATTCTGTTCGAAGTGCCTACTATCTTTATACTTTATACAATTTCTGATTTATTTCAGGTAATACGTAAAACTTTTTGGTGACATTTTACTACCCGACATTAGTTTACGTGTCTACAGTAAAACATGTTGTTGTTATAAAACCGTCCGTGTTTTATTCAGTCTAAAATATCTTAGGTACTAGAGTAAGTTGTGGGGTGGACCGCCGAGGTGGCTGCCTTTTTATACTTCGAAAACAGTGTTAACAGTAGTCATTCAAAAACCGTTCCACACAAAACTTGGTTTACTATAGCATACACCTAGTAAGTCTTTTGTTTAATTTGTCACTTGTATTTTAGAGAAAATATATAAGCCAGCGTCCAATTTTATTTTTATCGTCCATAATGAATAAAAAAAGTTTGGAAAAAGTTTTATACTTTAAAGTGTAACTTTTAGGCGAATCCATTGATTAGTTTTCAAAGAAACACGTGCCAAACTAAATAAACAAAATTATATCAAAAAGAAAGAAAGTTAGATGTATTTACAGGTTTACAGCCCTATATGTAATATGTACGTATACATTTTGTTTTATTTCTGAAGTAAAAACAAATTCAATCGATGAACGTTGTGCTTTATTTTTCGATATGGCGATATATTGTATAATATGCATATTATATATTCGATCGATATCAATCTTCTATTGCCGCGACGAGTAATGATGCATATTTCACGAATAAAACATGTGGATATCGAGTACTTCCGATGTATTATTAAATCGTATTTAGCGGAAGCGTGAGGTCATAGGCTTGGAGAAAAAACCGTCCTTACAAAACGCGCGTAAATAATAATTCTTGATATATCGATATATCGAAATTGCGATTATAAGCCGATCGCGGCATAATCGTAAAAAGACTATTATTATGATATTATTTTGACTGCATACGTCCACGGTTACTAAATTATATAATAGCTACGTTTCTCGTGACCAACGCATCTCTAACACCACCACTATCATGCACACATACAGACCTACACCACCCCCCCCCCCCCCCGCCCACACGCAACTAGAATTAATTGAGACATTTCAATTACGCGCCACCGACATTAATTTTCTCGTGTACCGTGAAATTGGCCAAGCCGAACGTATCAAATTTATGTAAATTATATCGACTCGTTATATTAATTTATCAGCTAAAATGGTTTAATTGGCCGCGCGCAAAATGGCTGACATCCAATTATAAAGTGCGAAACTGCGCTCTTTCGTCGCTTAATTTTCAAAACGAGCCCTCGAACGTATATAATGATCATAATAATGATTATTATTATTCATAATCTCGTTTTACTCTCTATCCCTGTGCCCGTGACGACATAATAATGATAATAATATTTATTATTATTATTATTATTATCAACACATAAACGACCGTTGACATATAATAATAATAATAATATTATAATCGAGTCATGCCAGTAACATAATAATAATATTATCTATATATTAGACAATAGGCTGTAGTATGATGTGTGTGTGTGTGTGTGTGTGTGTGTGTGTGCTCGTGATTTTGCGCCATTAAAACCATTTGTCCGGTAAATAGGGGGCGACGATTGATGGACGGAAAGTCTAATGTATGACAAATTTCTACCGTACAATAATTTATATAGCACGTAATGGTACAAATTCGAACTTCAGAGACAGTAAAGTTAAATTAAACCCAAGCGCAGCCGTAATGTTGGAGCCTACAGTAAGAATTTAATTATTCAGTTCGATATAAGTGAACACACGTCACAGGCACACGCACACGCACACACATACACACGCACACCCATACACACGCACACACACACACACACACACACACATGAACACGCACATACACACACACGCGTATATTTATTTATGACTTTCCTCCAGCAGCAGCAGCAGCAGCAGCAGACTCCGTGTGGTCGTATTTCACGGTTTCCGCGCCAACCGTACGGCGCATACCAGCTATTAGGTATATTATAAACTGTGACCGCGCGCGGTTATTGATCAAAATAATTCGATTAGACGTAATCGAAATTTATACGCACAGGTATCACACACGCGCATCAACTCGCAATCACCTGCAGGCCATTGGTCGGAAACGAAAACGTGAATACAACTGCTATCACTGAAACATGATATTTTATCATTATTTTTTCGTCGTAAGATTTTGTTTGGGCAGGGACCGGTGGTACCGGTATGCGTTATAACTATTAAAACGTTATACTTCTCCGTGGTACGGTGTATCGGCGACAGATAAATACCAAAAAACGGGGGGGGGGGGGGAGATATGAGTGGATTTAGATGCCAGACGAGGGCACGCGAGACACTATTATTACAGTACTGTACAATACCGAGTAAATTTTAAGGCGTACGTTGAAAATAAAATACCAATAACATAGGTAGGTGCGTTATTTTACTTTACCACGATGACCTGGTAACAGTACACGGTGCGAGCGATAAAACGACACTGTCTAGTTCGGCACAAGCATATCGTCCAACGGGCCGAACGATCATAATATTAATAGGTATAATTACTATTATACAATATTTTGTAAAGTTATCGAAATAGTTACATCATTATGGTGGTACTCCGTGATAATACGTACAGAACGTATGATACATGAGACACGTCATGTCTGGAATATAATAATAACGCTATAATGGTGTGAATATTACAATATTGTTTACCGTGCCACACTTATACATAGGTACTAATATTATTGTGAACCACGCGGCACACGTGATGAAATGCTTCAAAAAGATTAAATTTTCAATTTATTTTTCTCGGAGAAGTCGCGTTTGTCGCGTGACGGTAGCGAGATAAGGCTAGCAGGTATGATAATATTATTATGACGTTTAAATATGAATTGTTTCCATCGTGTAATAGAATCTCTTGTCGACTTGAAGAGCTGCAGAGCAGAGAAATTGCAAATTGAACTGCGAGCCGAAAATAAAGTAGACAGACACATATTTCGCGAAAAAGTAAAAAGAAACGCGTTGCAAATAAAACTCATAAGACTCGAAATGAATTATTAATAATATTTCCAACGTAAGTAAAAGAGTATTATTTTCAAATAAGGTTTTATCTTTTCGTAGCGCACATGTTGAAATTTCAAATTCACCAGAAAAATTTTATCGACCACCATTTTTTATGTTTAGCTTATCGGAGTAGACAATGTGTACCTAACCTAATCCAACCTATAACGCCACCTATCTAGCACATATTATTTTTTATTATTATTAGTTTCTGTGCCGAGTAGACCCAGACTCGGCGTGTTCCACGATGTAATAGAAAATACAAGATGATATTTTTAAAAATAGAAACAATAATATAACATTATAATGAAAATATAATATCCGGTTTAATTTACACGATAAACTGTGAATATTACTAATTGACATTCAAAAGTTACGGCTAAAATATTTTACCACACCTGAACGACTGAATCGTTATTTTATTTTTAAATTAAGTCCTTCTAATAAAACTTTCATTTCCTTTTCTGTTATTTTAATCGAAGAAATGTATACTGTTAAAAAATAAATACAATTTGAATGAATTGAAAAAAAGCAATATAGAAGGGCGCGTCTCATTATGAGGTATACATTATTATAGTCTTTTGTTGGTTATTACGTATTACTTATTGTATTTGACTGAACTGTGTATAATAAATACGCCCAATTCGTTTTTTTATTTTCGATTAACATTAACAAGCCATTTTGAAAATATAAATTTAAAATAATAATTGGGTCGGTACAATGCTTTCTACGAAATAATTTAACTTTTCGAACTTATTATATTTTTTATTCTGTACTGCGCATTTTACCACGTTTGAACCATACTAAAACATTGGTTATAACTGTGAACACAATCGAGCCAAAACAGTTATTAAATTAAATATAAATATAACGAAAAATGAATGTACTCCGACGTCGTATTGTAGCCGTATCTCTCGCCATGATCACATAAACGCATAGGTACAATATATTTCACGAACTCGGTTAGTGCCTATAATATATTATATTAGTCTGATGGATAGTCTAAATCAGAGTGGTCGAACCCGCGGCCCTCAAAGTCTTCTTTTTATTTTTTGGCCGCTCTTAGAAGACATAATCTTTTGTAAAAAATATATTTAATAATTTTAAAGTGTTTATGAGTGTGATCGAAAAAACAATAAACGTGATTCAAAAATCGGCTTCTGAAAAACAATTACAATCATCACATGAATTATTAAAATTTCAAATTCTATGTAGCATATAGGCGGGGAGTGAGCTATTTCAATCGCGGGCGACGTGTGTGGCACGAGCCGCAGACTAATGTTGCATATCGCACAAGACTGAAATTGCCTTCCCGCACAAGCCACACATACTATTTTGTGTCACGCCTCGGCACTCATCGAACGCGGGAAAAGTATATCAGAGATCTACGCAACAACTAAACTATTCTACAAAAACAATATTTCACGAAAGAAACGATTTTATTTTATTTATTTTAAGCGTAGGAATATAAGATGTAACCAAATGTTTATGTTTTTTAAAGACCATGGTATGGATTTCAGTATAAATAATAATTATTATATTAAAACAAAATAAGATTATAAAAGTACGCAAAATAGAATTTCGTAAGTTTTTAGTACATGCATAGGTCATAGGTATATATGTATACTATATAATATACGAGAAGATACTTTTATCATCAAACACTTATTATTTTTTCAAAAAGTATACATGTTTTTGAAAAAAAAATTGTTTCCATGATACTTTCTAGTCGTTAAAAAACGATTTTTTTAAATATATCGTATCCTTGACATTTGTTTTAAGTTTTTTACTTTTTTTAATGACAACATGTATTTCAATGTAATTCAATAAACTAAAAATCTTAAAAACCTATAATGATAAAAAATATTTAAAATATAGTTTTTTAATAAAAACGTTGTTTTATAACGACTTGAAACCTAGTAAAAAAAAAAAAATTTTTAAAAACATTGATACTTTTTGAATAATGAATGTCTTACGTTAAATTAATTACCTGGTGTATTAAATATAGATACAGAGTGGAACAGTAAGCATATGCTCACACCGTTCTTTATTATGGACATATTTAGATTCTAATTTTTGGACATTTTAAATCTTTGCATTTAAATACCATAATTTTACTATGACCAAAATACTTAGATTATATATAATTTAGCTATTTAAGATATGAGGCGATACAAGCTTCTTATTGAAAATGATAACCTCTCTATTTTATACAATTAACTGTTATGCAGATGTACTGTGTTTAAATGTTGATAGATACTAAGGATAGTATATAAGCATAGAAGAAATGTTTTTTATCTTCATATATTTATAATATTACCTCATTATAATATTTGTGAAAATCATCTGAGTATAATTAATAATCACTATATCTTTAAACCTATTATGATATGGACTATGATACTTTTAGCTCACAAAGTTTAATAAATCGAAACCTAGTCTTTTAAATTTTAAATTAGATTTTAAATCGATGTTTACAAAAAAAAATATTTGCTCGACAATTTACAGTCACAAAATAGGTTCTCGTTAGAAAAATAATAATATTTAAATCACCCACAAGGAACTCATTAATTAAGTGATAAGAAATGGAATGCCTAAGTTAATCAATTTTGTTTATGTAATAAACATAATATATTTGCAAATAATATACTTTTCGTTTTAATTGAAATATAAAATTGTACCGATAACACGTGTTTGATAGTATAAAAATAATTTATGACAGAGAGTATCACAGCTACTTTACGATACCTCTAGCATAATTTAAAATAACTATATAAATTAAGTACCAATAGTAAATCATACGACTGCAGCCGCTGTTAACTTTTCCAGACGGATAACTGCTGAACTCGACGAGAAAAATGACGGCATTGTCCAGTGGGTAACATTTGTACGGATAATATTATTTATTGGTGTGAGATGTTCACTAAAAAAATAATATATTTTTTAAATATTTTATCTTCGGAGTAAAGAGGAAAAAAATCCATCAAAGTTGCTTTCGATTAGACTTGGCGACGCGATAAAATATTAATAATGTAATTATTATTGTCATGAATACCTACCCCAATAATAATAATTTCGTATCACACACGATTAGGCCCATTGTCGGGGCGTCGATCATCGATTACCCGACCGAATTGCTTAGCGACCCCAACAGGGTTTTTGTTATTATCGGAGACATTCATTTATAACGGTGGTATAATAGGTGGTGGTTTTTCCCTCGGCTCTATACCAAATACGCAAGCACATACATACAACTTAAGCCATTTTTATTAGTGGCAGATCCATTAGAGTTTACCCGGAGGCGTTGCTCTAATTCCACCGTTAGCACTCCACCACGATCGATAATATCTCCTCGCAGTACTTTCGCCGTGTACCACAGCAGCTAGGTACGCAGTATAATAATTAATAATAATAATAAATCATGTACGAAGGTAGGTTAGGATGTGATATTGGGAAGTTTGGGAGAAGCCATGCGATATATATATATAATATATATATATATCGGAAACCGGCCAATGTCGAGTTCGTCCCATCTAGTACCTAAACTTATATAATTTTATGCAAAATACAATTAATGATCGTATATTGTGGGCGCCTATAGATAATCAAAAACAATTTATTTCGTTCCTACGTTTATGTCTTAGATGGCATCATGGCGAAATATACTATTTTCGAAAACGAATAGATGCGCATTCCTTTGAAATCTACGATAGAACGTACGTCATCATATAAATCAGCAAACGTAGTAATATAAAAATTCACATTTGAAAACAAAAGATGAAGATATTTGAAATGATATGTCATCATCGAGGGCGTTTTATTGTTTTAAAAATTATTATGCACCATAATTGTGCACTATAGATATTATCTATAATTGTATTATAATATATATATATAGATTGTACATATTCAGTGGGGCCCGTTATCTTCTTGAAGAATAAATAAAAATAAAATAAAATATTACATAGGTACCGATCACGAAATTTGATTTGCTGAAGTAAATAAAAAAATATGTAAGATATATTTCAGTGTTTCGTTAAAAAAAACACAGCAAGATGAACACTTCATTGGGGGCGGTGATGGGTATTTGAATTCAAATATAATTCAGATGTACACGCGTTGATAATATCGATACGAGTGACAGTGGAATCACATTGTTAAGATAAACACAATACATTTACAACAACTGTACGTCTTAATTCATAAAGTATGGTAACGGAATTAGACATATAAGACAAACTTACACGTTTCAATAATAAAACACTGTACAAAGATTTGTAACTGCTGTTTGGAAACAACATCAAAATAATAGGATTTTGTTCCGACCGCGTAGGAGTAATAATATGTGTGTTTTGATGATCTAAAATTGTAGTTGTAAAACTTATCTGGACGCGTTGAAAGTTATAATATATTATATATATATTAATAGCCTAAAATATTATGTTCAATAATCACACACGTAGTTGTATTGTTTTTTGTTTGTCGGCTTAGTTGTAATCGGCTTGTTATATTTTGTTGAAATGCAGGTTTTTCGTTTGCTTGCGTATGATTTTTATTGTTATTTTTTTCAAAGCTTCCATTTATAAACATGGCTGCACGATAAATGTATATATTATAATATGTTGGTGTTCCGATGTATTACACTATAAATATCAGCTAACACACATATAATTACTTGAATCGTACTGAATGGCCCTCTACGTTTACCAGTACATAGGTAGGCATTAGCTAAAAAATGAAAAAAAAAAAACGAGGAAATAATATGGTACCTACACGTCACACACTTTTTGTGTATAATATTAAATAGGAATGACAACCGTGATTATTTCATCTTTCACTGTGTATGTTATATATTATTTATTTTATTCTATTTATACTTTTTAGACGATATTATTATAAGTGTTTTGAGCTTATGCCTTTGGAATTCAGGGCTTGCATTTGAAAAAAAAAATTCCGATTTATGTTATTTACAATTAAAACGTTTCACAATTTTTGCGTTTATCGTTATTTAGAACTAAAACGTTACACAAGTTTTGCGTTTATCGTTATTTGAAATAGTGTTAATACCTATTAAATTTAAAAATAATAACTAATGCGGGTAGGTAATGGCTCAGATTCGGAATATGATATACCTAATCAATTCTTAGATTATTTGCATGAAATAAATGTTTCTACAAAACCAATAGACCTTTTAAATAAATAGATTTTAAAATATTTCGTTTTGCGTTATTTTATGTTCAATGATATTCTATAAAATACGTTTTGCGTTATTTTTTGTTTAATGATATAAAATATATTTTGTTAATCGTTATGTTTTGTTTTGTGGTATTTAATTATTTTTGATTTTCGATTTTTGTTGTAATTACGTTTACAAATTTCAATCGTTTTTTATCAATAACGTTTGCAAACCCTGCTTTGGATACAAATATAAATTCACACACGATGACACATTATAATATAATAGAATAAGATAAAGATAGTATACTAATATTATGACATGGTGAAATTTGTGAAAGAAATGTTAAGGTTGGTTATTACCAATATGTATCTATAATAAGTTCATTCGACATATTAAAGCTTTTAGTGGATAGTTGAGTGAAAAATTCGACCCAATATCTTACTGACCGTTAAAGAACTTTAAAATGTTTTAAAGACAGAAGGGTAGTGAATTGGTTTTAACAGATAAATGATTGTTTAAGAACTTGAGATTGTGTGCACGTCTGCGTTCAACCAAGGAACCTAATCCAAAATCCAAATAGTGTGGCTACTGGATTATAGTCATGCGTGCATGAGAGATACTTTGTAAAGATTCTGTGAACATAAAACACCATCGGTAAACACGTTCAATTTGGAAAGTCCCCCCAACTGTAAGAGTCCTACATAACACTATCATTTTCTAAGGTACTACAAACCAATGATCACTAAAGCAATTTCAAGGATAATCCATTTTTGAAAGAATGAGATGTTAAAATCAAGAGGTTTTATCGCTTTACAACATACAATTTAAATCTAGGGCCCTGGATAAAGACTATTAATTAGTTCAAAACCAAGGTTTATTTATTATATGAGATATTTTGACTATAACATCTTATCGTGAAAGTCATTGCCCGACATTAAATTATATTTAATAACAGTCAAACGACTTCAACAACAAAACGATTGCTCTGCAATCGTCGTAGGCTTCAACTAACACGAATAGTTTCATGTCGTCAGTGAAATAGCGAATGGTGCAAAGCATTATAACCACTTTTAACAATTAATTGAGAAAACAAGATAGGCGAAACATGACCACATTAGACAAACAATGTTTCAAAAACAGTTGATTTTGTGACGAATACTTTTACGGAATGATATCTGCTTCAAAAGAAGTATAGTGATACCTGAGCCTTCGAGAATTAGTATAATAAAACAGTGATAAACTGAGTAGAATGCCATATTGAAGTCTATACAGATAACATAAACATACCTGTTAATGATGTTTAATTGCATCAAAATAAAAATTATTTATTACTATATTACACGTTATGGTAAAGTAACCAGGGTGAAACCCATGCTTCAAAACAGATTGAGTACTGAAGCATAGACCATATGACATTGATTGAAGACGTGAGTGGGACTACCAATTTCAGAAGAATAGATGTGATGAAACTAAATTTTACCTTAGAAATAAAATTTCCTTATCTTAGAAATGCCTGACTAAGATTCACAAATGATACGATATAATTAACCTTAATTGAAGCAGAAACTCTCCAGTAAGTCCATCAGGGACGATGGTACATACGTCATACTAATAATTTAATCCTTGGACCACAACGTTAAAACTGAAGTAATTAATTTTGATGGGTAAATCAAACATACGGATTCCTTAAGTATACAAATATCAGGGGGTAATTTGGTATTCCAATGTATGGAAGAGAAATGAAGGAAAACAGATTCACTGCAAATTCTTCAAATTGCAATTTTCAGTGTGTATTTTGAAATAGTATTTAAAACGAGCATAAGAGAAGGCATAATTTGATAATGGTACTGGAAATTTATTTAAATCTGATCTACGATTTATTTTACAAACTAAAATGTTTTTCGAAAACCAATAGGTAAACAATGTCTGAAAAAGCTAATAAGTAGAAACTCAAAATAGTGAAATGTAAATCATCATTAACTGTAGATTCAGTGCCTAAAGACGAAAAGTAGAAGACTAGCCATAAGAATAAACGAAACAAATAGGTCACCGATGTGATTGTAACATTTTAATATTATGTAAATGTAAATATAAAATAATGTATACACTTCTCGACGAGTACAATAAAAACATAAATAAAATATTTCAATGCCCTATTTCACGTAAAATGTAATTATTTTGAGAGATACTTTTTTCATACGCTTATTAATCGATATTATATTATACTATCCATACTCTGCAAACGTATCAACTTGATAAACTATCTAAAACTGAATTATCTAGATGCGCAAAGACAAATATTGTTAATGGCGTTACCGTATTTAAAATATTCGCATCCATAAATATGTATAATATATTGTTTACGAGATGATTATTACCATAAAATACCACTATACAGCTTAGAACGTAAATCATATACAACGAGTTTGTCTTAGTAAAACGATATAGAAACTTTAAGACATAAATCGTAGCGATATATCGATTGAGATCTGCTACATAATTTATACAACCGATATTTTCATAGTCTAGCGCACAATGACCCTTTTTTCCTGCGCATTATTATCATAACTATCATAACTGGTTAAATCTCGGTAAACCATTGCACTTAGTCATCCGTAGAAACCCACTACCACAGAAGTCAGTTGGATTCTAGAGAAGTTTACTATTGTGGATAAATCTGCAGGTTGTATAAAAAAAAAATAATAATAATGAAATAACAATAGACAACAATATTGTAGTATATTTATTCACTATGCTTTTCCCGCATCATTTTGGAAGTGTGTATCCAAAAGACTGGAATATAACTTCTTATTTATATCACGAATAATTTATTTCCCAATATCAGTCTTAATTATGACTGCTGTCTTTACTCTTTAGTATATTATTATGTAAAAAGTTTAATTGGAGATTTTATTTTTTTTATGAGATTGAAAACATGACAGAAATCTAGTATTGGCATAAAAAAAAATATCTGAAAACAAAAATTAAATATAATAAACGCATGAATCTTGCTTTGTACATACTTTCTGTATGATCCAACTTCACCAGCAAAAAAATGAACAAACATAAAATACGTTGCTATATTGGTGAATCTATTGATATAGGTACCTTAAAGCACGGGCAAATCGGCATCTGTGTACCTCACTTATTTGTGAAATAATTCAACCGAGATGAGATATAGCGCTTAGTGAATTTCTGAACGTTGTTCAAACTACTCTCTACATTTTCTTTATATCTCTTAGAACAATTTCTGAAACTTTCATTAAAATCGGTTGAGCAGTTTTTAAGTCTATAAGCTACAACACACATGAGAACCATTGCTTTTTGATGTACATTTTAATAAGAAACAGTACATATAAATAATAATATTTTATTTGATTTAAAAAAAATCCCATGACAACACATATGGTGTCGGCATTCCACACTAGTCCATACCAATTTTAGATTCTAAGCGGAGCGATGAATGTATTGATTTCACAATTATGGTTTTTTTTCTGTATGCTTACACGGCAATAGTATAAAAGTAATGCTTCGATTTTAATTTTCAATATTTTTTTTTGGTAGTAAAGCGAATGTAGTTGGTACATTAAAAACGTCAAAATATTATATTCCCAGAAGTTTTCAAAAGCGTTGGGAAAAACGAAAAAAAAAAATAGGGAAAAACAGGGATATTTACGCAAAAACAGTTTTCGACAAAATTGATTTAGTTTGTTTGTGAACTATGGATACTTTAAATTTTCACCGATGTTTGTATTACCATATTCTAATAACCATTACATTTTCAAAATGTTTTTACTCATTTTGAGCTATTTATAGGCGTATGAAATTTTTCGAATTTTTTTATTAGTCTCTTTAACATAAATATGTTTTTGGGCTAAATACACGTTTTTTGCTCTCAACCGATTTTTCGTTTATTATAGTTTAAAAATATAATTATAATACCTACCGACTGACAGGATGTCTTTGTCAAATTCGTTTTTTGTATACAATATGGAATACTATATCGCATTGAATTAAAATTTAGCACCATCCATTATAGTGACCCAATAGTGACCTATACTGTACAGTGTATCAGTGTGGTATTCACTTTTTTTTTTTATTTAATTCTTTTTTTTTTTGTAACCAATGATAACTTACTCTATATGACCATATAGTATAATATAATATCAGCTAAAAATAATTCGATATTCGTGATCCGAAATTAAATTCATGCGCGCCAACCTTACAGGGGTTGAACAAAGAAGCTAAAAACACCCCACCGTTTCCAAGTCTCTAGGAATCTATTGATACAATTTTTGTTTAAATTGATGATCCAGTAGTTTCTGAGTTTTGTAATTTTAATATTTTATATAATTAATACATATATACTTATCATAAACATAATATTATACCTACCTATTAATATTATGTACAATAAAATATGTATTGATATATATTTAGTGGCCTTATATTCAATCATTCCCCTAAATGACTTCTCATATCCCCCGTGCTCGTCTTTTTTTCATTATACAAAATAGTGACCCTAATAATATAATATGTATACATGGTAGTATACAATTACTAGACATACCTATTGTAAAGCCGATGTGTTTACGTTTCACTTGTTGTACAGGACATTCAACGTGGTGGCACCCAAAGTGGCCGTCCCTGGTCAGAGAACCGCGGTACTGGTTAGCTGGAATCCCGCGTGCAGTCCCAAAGACGTGACTTTACGGCTCTTGCGTCAGATACCAGTGACCGAGCAACAGCGAGCGGCTGACGACGACGTATTGTCGCACAACACCGTTACCATACATGGTCAGTAAAATGCATGTTAAAAATATACTTAGGTACCTATCGCATTATCATAATTTACGACTCGAGAAAAACCTAATAATCGTATACAGCAGTCATGACGATGGGTTCTCACTCGGCTCACGAGAAAGGGAGCATTGGATGAACCAGAGATAATCAATGGGGAGTCTTGTTTGTGGTCCACCCATCAACTCCACAAGCGTTGAAGCGTATAATAATATATCCCCTTGGAAATTAAATTACAGGCGTTCTATATATTATATTTGCGAGACCGTAATTTTAGGGTGATCGAATAATCCACCAACATTTTGAAAAAACAATATTATACTTAGGTATACTCGTAATTTGTATTCAAGTGTTTAGTTGAGTCTGTACGTTGCAGGTCCAAATTGTTTTACCAAACGCGGTAATCGGAACATTATGTTTGTAACTCGTAGACAATATAGATTCGACGGGAAATTAATATTAAATATTTTAGTAGTACTAAATTAGGTATTTACCAAATTCCAAGAAACAACTATAGCTTGGCTCCCCGTCTATTTTACTCGAATTTATTTTCCAAAAGATTTTTTGTTGTTTGACAGTGCATTCGATGAACTATTAGAAACTTCAAAACCTGTTTATGCTTCAACAGTAACAAAATTAGTTGTTTTTTTCTCCGAAACTCATCATTTCTAAATTTTTAATATTTCTCAGTGTATGTACAGTAAAAATGTCAACTCGATCAAATTTTGATCGCAAAACAAGCATATGAAGTTATTACTAAGAAAAAATAAGAAGACCCGTATTTGTAAAAACAATATTATAATAGAAAATATCGTGTTATGGATTTTTTTTCCATCTTGTTTTATTAAAATTGTAAATTCCATCACAATAAAGTGTATTTATATTTTATAAACGGTGCGCTCTATTTTCATAGGAAGGCGGTAAATACTGTAAACTTCATAAAATATAAACTGTCCGCTATATTATACACCTTAGGCATATTTTGTCCATGAAACGCCCAATATAAAAAGAAACCGTTTATACATTTTCAACTTTATTTGGACATTTGCATATACGTTCCCCGAAACACCCTCATTTATAATAGGTACTTATTATAAATAGTTCCGCCAACGGCTTTTGTGAATTTTTTTCGTCGAGGAGTACGTGGGTTTGTGTGCGTGAGCCGAATACTCTCTACCCCCCCCCCCCCCCCCCATCACCCCTACAACGAGTCGGCGTACATCAACCGCTATTCTGTTAACGAATTGTTCGAAGACAATCGAAAAACATCGTCGACCTTCGTTAATGCGGATTAAGTGCCGGCTGTTATTAAAACACGAACCGAAACACGATTATCACGGTGCATTGCCGGTACAATGGCGTACAATGGACGCACGCAAAATACAATATAATAATAATAATATAATATTTTATACGCGTGTACCTCCTTTAAACACCCAAATTAACATGACGATAAAGAAAGGATTCTCGTGCGAGCTCCACTGGCTCTGGGTACAAGCAAAAGGTAGTCACGCGGCGCCCCCTACCCCGCCAACATACAACCGAATTTAACGCTACCAATTAGTCGGGATATAGATATGGTTGGATGTGGTGGAGGAGGTGGATGGTCGTGGTGGCGGCGGTGGTGGTGGTGGTGGTGGTGGTGGAGTTGTTGGTGAAGATATTATTATAGTGGAGGCAAAGAATTATACACGCGCATGTAATATGATCCTGCAGGGTGGATTAAGGACCATAAAGAATGGTGTGGAGGTGAACACTATACGTGTTTTTTTTCACAACTTATATATTAATTCCCTCCGACAAGTGCCCGAATAAATGTAACGAATTAACGCGCGACCGTTTATCCATAAGCTTAATGAGCGATGCCCGCATAAGTCAATAATCTTCCTCTAATAATTATTATATATACACGCCGAAAAGGAAAATTGCATAATTCGAAGTCCGTGTTCAAAAGCGTTTTCATCAACGTACTATTATAATAAATTTGTTTCATAATAATTAATCTTGTTTTGATTATATAATAATTTGTGGTCACAAACAAAGCCGGTATGTATATATATATATATAAATATATATATATATATTATATATGATGTAGCGTGCTTATAGTGTAAAATGTAATAATAATTATTCTTGAATAAAATGTAAGTTACTAAGTCGTTATTAATTTTGAATAATTGTATTGTGATGTACTGTTGTGGGAACACAAGTTAATAGCCAAATAAATATAAAAAAAGTTTTTAGCTTATAGTTTTCAATTAATTAAATTGAAAATAATTTTATTGTTTGTGTAAATGAAAGAAGCTAAAATAAAAAAATATTTTTTTTTTTTTTGAAAAGAACCCAACTCAATATACAAGTCATGAAATTAGTATATGATTCAAATATGTTATTTTAGGCGACATACGTTTTATTTGTAATTTACGTTCTCATTGAGATTTTATATCGTTATAATATACATTTTAGGTACTTGAATACTTTTTTCCAATCATAGTATACCAAAAATTACACATATAACCCGATTACCTCAATAGTTTGAAATACAATTACAATAACCGATTAATAATAATTAATCACGGTATGGGTGTGATGTATAACAGTAATTAGCGAGGCGTATTTACCGAAACGCAATAACAACGATAATAATATATTATAATACTGTAGTAATGCATCGGTTGAATATCATTGTAATTTTTTTCACCTCTTTGCACGCTTTCACCCCCCCCCCCCCCTGGGGATGTGTGCACGTAAACAGTGATTAATACACACGCTGGCTGTAAAAATATCCTTTAAAATTCTACCTATTTGTTTTTCCCTCGCTCGTGATGCGTACACACAACATTTTCAGTGTAATCTCATCACGCCCCGAGTTCGGTAATTGTGGAGAATAATATTTTTTAATCCGGAAAAAATCTTACCGGAAACCAAACAGCATTTTCCGAGTACATTATATAGCATGTACCCCCCCCCCCTGTACCAATCGCTCCACGATGGTAAAAAACCTCAAGTCACGTATACGACACAATTTAATATCATTACAGTATCACGGAATGTTATAGAGTTAGAACAATAATGTTATCTCCCATCACGTTCGACAGGTAATATGTGCATGGGCAGTGCGATCGGTCTGTAGTAACTTGTCCGAATTGTATTTAATAAGAGCTCATTCAAAATGTATAGACTTTTATAAACATGTTTTACCCAGTTACAATACATTTGAATCGGAATTAAAAGTATGGATAGAAAAATGGAATAAAGTTTCTCAGAATGAGTGTCCAAAGTCTGCTGTTGATTTTTTTCCAAATATATGGTGCTTGATGTCAATATTAGTAACTTTACCGGTATCAGCAGCATCATTCGAAAGATCATTTTCAACGCTAAAAAGATTAAAGTCGTACTTAAGAAATAGTACAAGTGAAAACCGACTAACAGGATTAGCCCTCATGTCAATTCATCGCAGTATTTCAATAGACACTGAAGAAGTGATTAATAATTTTACAAACCTGCCTCGAAAATAGGACTTTTTGGTTTAATTTAATTTATATAATATTCTAGTTTTTATAATTTATTATTAAAATAAAGTTAATTCATAATGATAATTAAATACATTTTTTTTATACCCCCCCCCCCCCCCCATGAAATTAAATACTATACACGCCACTGTCCAAAAGATAGTTTCAGAAGTTATCCCATGCGTGGATTCAGTGGAGGTGGTAGTGGCGGCTGACCACGCTCCCATTGGCTGTATTAAAATGTATTACCTATGATTTAATTTATTTAAATTTAATATTTTGTGTTATCCCGTGTAAATGTATTGTTATAATATTATTCAGTCACAAAACTTAGTCTTTTATTTTTATAGCATACATTTATAAATTTTTTGATGAAAATATTATTATTGTGACCGACTGAATGACGACGACCGTCAACTGCCAGCCGCCGTGCACTGTATTTATTGGTTATCTGTTCATTGCTACAACTCAGACATTCAATGCAGCTTACGAAAAATAATGAAAAATTTATTGATGAAAAATTTAAAAGTGTGTGGTGCTCATACACTTGACATATATTCCCAGTCACTATCTTATAAACATGATTGAACAAAGAAGTGTATGTGAGACTTTCCTTGGCTTTTAAATTTTTCATCAGTAAATTTTTCATTATTTTGCTCTTATACTTGACATATACTGCCAGTCACTATCTTATAAACAGGATTGAACAAAGAAGTGTATGTGAGACTTAGCTCGGCTTTTAATGTTTTGTATGATGCACCACACACTTTTAAATTTTTCATCAATAAATTTTTCATTATTTTTAAGTACAGAGAATTATTTTTGTCTTTTTAGTGCAATTTTTAAAATTTTTTTTTAAATGTTTTTATGGAAAAGTGTGTTTTTAAAATTTTTTTTTTTATTTTTTATTTTCTACTTTTTAGTTGAAAGTAAATAATTAAGAACATGAAGTTACGAACAGTCTGTTGCTCTTATTTTCACTGCTGACTGTAGTGTTTAAAGAATATCGGTATCCGGTGTTTTCGGTACCTATATCAGAATACCGGTATAATGTTATTTGGTAATAATTACCGTTGTTACCATAGATATTATAATAATGGATAGGACACGCCTATACTTGCTTCGTAAGAGGTTGCGGTTTTTTTCGGGGAAGAGAGAAAGTTCAATATCTGCGAGAGATATTACGGCGACGTCGTGGGGACAATCCTTTTTTTTTTTTTGGTCCATGTCCCAAAATGACAACGGATTATTGTATTGTCATCCAAGACCAAGGTCTATACCAATTTTCAGAATTTTTCATCTTCAAAAAGTGCCTCAAATCGAGCGCGCAAGATTTGATCACAGACAGACGTGAAACCAAACTTAAGAAAAGTGTTAAAAAGTATTCATTATAATTAATAAAGAATTATTGCATCAAGTACTATTGTATGTATATATATTATATTATATACTCGTATTTACCAGTAGGTAAATTGTAAAGATGTACCTATAAATATTTATAATCAGCCCCTTCTCCTCCCCCCCCCCCCCCCCCCGTTAATATAGACGGCTGGATGCGTGCTGAGTTATCCGATAGGTACCCATCTGAATCGTTTTCTTTGAATTCTGTGGAGGGGTCAATCTGTTGGATTTTCTCTACTATGAATGACATGAATGGAATCTAAACCTCAAACTCCAACCTTCGGTCACTGCAATGCTATTGAATTGTATAAAGCTGTTTTGAAATTCACGTTCTGGAGTAAGCTGAAACATGATTCGAAAATATGAATTCCCTATCTTAATAAAAATTTGAAACTATCGGTTTATACTAAGATATATTATAATACAATATTGTACATTGTGAATAGTAATATATTATTTGAATGCACCGATTCGGCTCACGGATGAATGCGATATGAAAGTAAATAGGACAAGGGAACCGATTCGACCAATGGGGTAGAGTCTCGGGAACCATTCAGCCCGGAAATGGAAACCCACGCGAGAACCTCTGTATCTATAGTATATCATATAAATATACATTATGACACAGGAGTACAGGACTTGAGTGGTCACCGCTGCGGAGGATATCACGTCCCAGCGGAGTCGTCAAATATTTGCGAGAGCCCGTGTCATTAATTATTGCGTTTTATTGCGGTGAGATGTGTTGGCAGCGATGGTGGTGATGGTGGTGGTGGTGGTGGTGGTGGTGGCAGTGGTGGTGGTGGTGGTGGTGATGGTGGTGTGGTGCTGGCGACGGTACGAAATTTGTCGACGATAACCGCTAACTAAGTGGTGTTTGAACGTCGGCGGCGGGTAAATAAACGAAGCGGAAATTCGCGACCGACCTACCGCCCTCAAAGTATCCCCCACCCCCTTCCAACGCCACCCCAACCCTACCCACTATCCCGTTCCCACAGTGCCCCTTATTACTTCCACCTTTCGCGAGTGATGCCTCCCAGTCCCATAGGAAGACTCATGCAGGCCCGCCGTGATACCACCCACACCAGTGTGCTGCCGCATGCCTTCGGCTGGACGTGACTTTAAACCCTTCACGATGATCCCCTACCCACAGGCTCCTGACCCACAAACTCGTACTATTCAACCCCTACGCCGCCGGTCACTCCGGTCACTTCACTCGTATACCGTGGGGTCTGACCACCGTGACCGTCGAAAACACGCACCCAAATACGAAAACGTATTCCCCGTACCATATGTGACACTTAGATATATATATTATATAAATATACATTTATTTTTATTTTTTAGAAAACAATGAAATCCGTATACTCTACGAATTGTATAAAAAATAAAAAACTACTTGTATACTCCCGTATGAATAGCATCCCCAAAAAATAAATAAAAATTACAAACGGTTCAAAAAAATTGCTAAAAATAACCTTTGTTATATGCGTGGTAAATAATAATACTATGAAAAAAACGTTACAATTCAATATGGATGACAAGTAAATTTGAAAACGTCCACAATAGATTTAATCAAATCTAAAGAGCTATCAATTTCAAAAATTGAGGTAAAAACCGACAAAATCCAGGCTACAACTGCAAAAACAATTTATAAGAAAAAAATGTTTGTCCGTTTCGTTCATCTCGTGACCCAATACAATATCATATTTTATCCGTAAATAATATCTATGAGATTTTTATTGGATCTGACCTTAGTTATTAATAATATAGGTATATGACGCAGTGCAATATTATTAAAAATATTTTCATTAACGTACACTACTTAAATATACGAATCCCCGGCTCCAAAACATAATAAACAAATGTAATGTCAACCCTAAAAGGGTTCGTATCGTTCGTAATCTACTTTTATATGATTACAAAAAAAAAAAAAAAAAATTAACGATCGTCATTACTGCATTTCTCGTCGATTTACTGATGATAATAATAAAATTAAACCACAGTTGAACGATGTAAAAAAAAAAATAATGAATTTCGCATTTTTTTTATAACGTACATAATAATATACAACATGCATATACTATGCCTGTGTGCTGTTGTGCGATGAGATTGTCCGTCACTTATTGTATGCATGTTAATCGTATAATTCGATTTATGGACTATAAAAACGGAAGTTACTGTGATAGTGCATATTAATGTTTGTGATCAAAAATGTATATATTATATTAATTATGTAGGTGCCGTTTGGTCGGTTGCATAGTGCATATACGCACACTAAATCCCAGTAATACGTTTTGGAACTAATAATTGAGTCACGTAAAATTATCTTTGATATCATAAATATTTTTAAATAGTTTTAATAACAACTTATGAATGGACCTTGTATGACATTTTTAAGCTTCTCGCCCGGCAGAACATTTTTTTTTTATTGTTATTTGCAGAAAAAATAAAAAAAAAACAAAAATAGTTGATAGTTCATAAAACGCATCAAAATCGTATAATCACACGTGATAATGGTTGTATAGCTCGGACAGATAGCAAGGACATAATCATTTTTAATATTTTAATATTAAAATTTATTTTTGGCCATCGTTTACATTGTTGTTGTTGTTGTTTTTGTTGTTGTGATATCTTTCGTAATCGCTCTATCCGTCAAAACACACACACACACACACACACACACACCCACAAACATAATATATTGATACGGATAGGATTTGGGTCGTGTATGCCCATGGATTATTTCGCACAATATAAACCCCTTAGCAGTAGCTGGTGCGAGCTCGTCCTCTTTGACTGCGCATATACATAACGCACCATCTATATTATATTATACTATAAATATAGGGTGTCATCCGGGGTTTTCCGTGCAGACTTATTAGATAGCGATCTGGTGCGTTGTTAGTGAATGGAATGGAAAACCTATTATGCGTTTTGCGAACGCGATATTTTTCAAGACACTCACGATAGCCATATTATCTGGTTTAGTTTTGAACACGTCGCAATCCCGAGCACAGAGTATAATACGACGCGAGAATATTAATATAATATATTATTGTCGTCGTCCCTACAAGGCGTTATGTCGGTGTCTGAAAGTCGCGAAAACCGTGTGTCGCGCAATGGAAATCGCGGTTTTCGGCAATTCGTTTTTCACTGAAATCCAAATAATTCATGGTAGATAACATGTTAGTGTTATTATTTTAATCGCACCGTGAGTGCCCTCGTGATAGATCTCGCTTTGGCCAAACGCAAAATATGTTTTCGATTCCGCTCGCTTCCGGCACGATACATAGCTGGTAGGTACCTAATAAAATTATCGTGTTCTCGAAGTTTGAATGGAAACCCCGGAAACACCCTGTAGGTATGCGTACACGTGTATATTTGTAGACACACACACTCGCGTGCGCACGCGCGTACATAAGATCCAAGTACTGGGTGAACGGTGGTGCGGTGAGAAAGTTTGGGGAGGGGGGGGGGGGGAGACCGATCGAGCTTTGGAGCGGTATTAAATGGGTGGGCGGTTGCCAGGGCGCACAACAATCGTATACACGCGCCTCCGTCGTGTCTCTGCGCCTGCCGAGAGAGAGCTTAATGAATTTCCAGACACGATTCACGGACGTGTCGCTAATTCAGTATTCTCCAACCACAAAGCTCTTTGTTGAATAATAATATTAATTCCTCGATATGCGCGCTCGTCTATATACTCCGCCACCACCGCCGCCGCACGCACGTCTTCCTTCGCGTGCTCGAGGGCGAGCGTTCGTTTCCAAGGCGAACTAACTGAACTCGATTAAACTGATTTGTCCGGCTGCCCTGCATGTCCCCACCGCGATGATTTGTACTCCGGAAACGGGAGGAGAACACTACTCGCGTCCCGCGTACAACTTACCTTTTCGGGAGTAATTTTCATCCCGGAAGTGCGTCGATATGCGTCCAGCATATTTTAAGTCAGCCTCTGCGAACGGAGATAATACAACATGCGTCTCGAATTAGAAGCAATAATTGGTCAATAATCGTCAAATTCGTATTATTATCATTGTCGTACGGGCCACAGGGTGATTCACTAACCGTGCTCACTCGCTGTTTTCTTCAACAATGCAGTTATTCGAAATCTGATTTTAGACATTTTTAAATAATATACTTAAACGCCATATTGTTTTTAAGTTGTTTAAATTTATTTTTACTTCTTATTAAAGACCGTTCAATGAAGATACAAACAACTGTTTTTCAAATGAAACTAATGAGAACCCTCTTTTTTACTCTTAATTATTTAGCGGATAAATTTTCTGAAAATTTTGAAGTATAAGAATCAAGCCTGGAACGAGTATATTTTAAGTAACTTAAGTTTGTGTTTTCATGATAATGGTAATAGGTCTTGAAGATATGGAGGCTATGGTGGTTTTAAAAATATATATATTACCTAATCTATAACATTTATAATTTGTAAGAATGATCCAAGTAAATAAAATAAATAGAAAATATAATATGTAATATCATATATAGTAAATGTAATAAATACTAGTTCCAACATTATCTATTTTATATTTTTGCGAAATCAGTTTCAATGACTATATTATTATCATCCTTAGTACAAACATTTTAACAACTGACAAACAAATCGTTTTAATTTTAAATTAGGTAGCTACGTAAAAATTTTCAAAAAAAATATCCACTGATAATTTACAGTAACAAAAGTGGAGTGGCAGAAGATTGTATAACCACAGGACACTCCTTAAGTAGTACAAAAAAATTCAACCATTTGAAAGTATGATATTTATGTTCGTACACTTACAAATTCTAAAAATCTGAATTTAAATATATATTCACTGTTAAAGGGAAAACGGGCGTGAGCATGCTTGATGTATCACCCACTCTGTACGGTAAAAATTCGTAATAAAATTATATATTTTTGTTCAAACGATAAAACACTCTTTATTGGATTACCCTAAGTGCTCGATGACATTTTTTCGATTATATTACACAATCCACATCGTGCCACATAATATTGTTACATAACAATTATCATACACCACGTGGATACTGTGTCACATTGAGCCGGTGGGAACGTAGAGAGTTCTGCGTATTGTTTTAGCGACGACGAGTACCATCACCCGGTTCCCGCCCCAGCGATATCCAGTACGACTGTTTCCGCGCGATTAGACCCTTCCAGGACTTGAAAAAATACATTTCCCGTGCCGGGTTGTCGCCGTCATAACAATCATCGGGTTGATAACCGTTCGGCCGGTCGATGGCGAACAATGCAATGTACTTATATTTTTGCGGTGGCAGAAATCATATGATTCCGTATATGATATTGGCCGGACGGCAAAATATTATTGTGAGCACGGCGCGTATAATGTTGTTATAATACATAGGTACCTACATGGTTTTTTCAGTACGACTTGACGCACGGGACCCGGCGTTTGTGTATCCTATCATCATCATTATCATTATCATTATCATCGTTATTGTTATTATTATCATCATCATCATATGATGGCTGGTCCATCCGCGTTCTCGTTGGCGATCGTCCGCGGACAATAATATTATCATAGGTCATAACATAATATTATTATTATTATTATTCGCGAACGCGCGGCCGACCGCGCGACGCACTGCTGTAGCGAAATTGCCTATTCGGGACGCCCGACGACGTCGCAATTCCCGGAAATTCCGATCACGTACGCGGCACCACTAGAGTTCTTAACAAATCGGCTCCCGCGTGTGCGCGAGCGGCGTTTTTAGTTTAGTTTCCCTTCAAAAATGCTCCTCTCTTTTCGTTCGAATATTTTATTGTGTGCGCGAGCGCTCCTCGCCCGGTTGTAAGACCCCTCTATTTACAAACGAACGCTATGAACGACAGGTGTACTTGATGCCTAAGCCCATGCTTGAATTCTCTACACGAACGCTAAACGCGACCACCAATCAAAGGAATCGGTTTTTTTACGCGCGCGGCCAGCGTAATAATATATATATATATTTCTGTTTTCATTTTTTCCCTCATCCCTTCTTTTCTTGTATTTTTTTTTAAACATTTCCGCGAAATTTGTCGGACCGGCGCGCCGCGGTTCACGCTCGATTCCCCGACGGAGCTGCAGCGGCTGTCATGAAGTCATGTGCGTTTATTCATGCAAATTTATTTTTAGTTTGATCTCCGTTGTCGAGTGTGATATTAAGTTCAGCGGCATTTCGCGATTCCAGTTCGACGACGGCGATAATCTAAAATTTGTGGTTGTACGTATTGCATGTCAAATAAAATATAATATGATTATTATGTTACGTTAACGAAAAACCACGTGATGTTATAAAAAAAATTATAATACCTCATCAATCAAAATGATTTTAAATTAATGAGCTATAACACAATAAAAAAATATTAAAATTATTACGCCACGATAATTAATTAGTTTTTAATCTGTATAAGTAAACTAATAATTCAAATAGATGTAAATATGAAAACGTACTAACATATTAGTATGCATTGATGTATAACTAACCTAACTTAACCTATTTATCGGTTTAACCTTTTTCAATATTGTAGAATAACGTTTTATCGTTTATAATATAATTATAATAATTATATAATATATATCTACACATTATATAATATTTTAATATACATAGGAACAGTTTATCTAAATTAACAAACAAACAAACAAATCATTTTTATTAACCATTAACTAAGATAATATTATAATAATGAAAATATAATATAATAGTATAAGGTATTATTATTTAAACCTAAGTTTAATAGAAAAATCTGTCAATAAAGGTACAGATGCTTTCAGTGCTTTTGTTTTTGGGTAAAATATTTTTAGAGATGCTAGTTTACTATATTATAGGTATTAGGAACTTATATTACATTTCAACAAGTATAAATTCAAATTCTAAAGTAGTAATAAAATCAATATTATACCTTTCTGTACGGATGGACCACCGATTTTTAACTAAGGACCTAGTAATTTTTTTTTCTGATGGTACGCTTTACCATCGATTTTTTATTCACCATAGTTAAAAATTTAACTCTCGTGTTTCTTGTCAAACGGTCAAACGATAAATGACGAGTTTTTAAATTTTTAATTGTGGATAAGGCACAAGTATTAGAAATTCAGAATATTATATTATATTTTGTACTTTAAATAAACATTATAATTTATTCTTCTAATATTAATCACATAGGTGGTTTGGTTTAGTTACTGGAAGTGGTAAATATTTATAATAATAATATTATCATTCATTAGATATAAACTAGACTGGAAACATCAAATAATAATTATTATGACTGTTTCATAATATTTTGGTAATATCGTAATTGGGATTTATTCCTAAAAATTTAATTAGTTTAAATTAAGATCGTGGGTGCTAGACATGACCGAATCCGCCATTTGTAGTAGTGGTGGGAGAAGGAACCGTATACGTCGTCGCCGTCCTTAGGTGGCAGCACATTACGGATGAAAAATTAAATTCGACAACAAAAAACATGCCTACGAAACATGACAAATACAAAGGTTTAGAGTGATTTTAGAGAAAAATACCGAATTATCGAAATTAAAGAACACAACATTATCTAGGTCATGACATATCCGTTTGTAGATTAAACAACTGAAACGATAGGTATTTAAGATTAAAAAATTACAATTTTTGACAACATAAAAAGATCGTATTTCTGTTAAAAACTTATAAAAATCCAAACGGATATGTCATTCCCTAAATAATGTTGTGTTTTTTAATTTTAATAATAGGTTGTACTACGCTAAGTATATTACTTTCGGAATAAAATCTATTTTTCGAAAACATATTTTTATACCGAAATATAGCTGCGCTCACATCCTCTTAATATAAAATATCCTAGGCCGACGACACACCGTCTCAGCTCTTAATCGAGTCAAAACATTTAATAGCTATGACCAATATTAAATGTTAAAATTAAATAATTTATAGTATTATACCTATACCTACAACCTACATATATTGTATAATTATTGATTACTAATTATATTATACAGGAGATGTACGGTCAAAAATCTGAAAATGTAATACAAGGGTACTCGTAGGTTGCTGTTAGTGGAAGTTAAAAAAAAAGTTGGGCGTAAATCCACAATAGTAGATTATGAGCGTCTAAAGTTGGAAGGTTGAGAAAATTATTTTGAGTTGTAAATTCATAACATTTTTTCTTTTTTATATCTATGAGATCAATACCTAACAATAATGGTGTTTAAAAAAATTAACGCGCTCGAAATTCTTCTAATGCTGCAGGCCGACGAGAGATATAAACAAACTATGGCTGGCTAGTAGGTAATGCACGTCGTCCGGGAGATTTTCTCGGAGATTGGTCTCCGCGTTGAAATATTAATTGTATTTAGCTCAATACCAATTCTCAACCATCCGAACGTGCACGCGCAAATTGTCTTCACCCGGAAAATAAAACGTGACAACTAACAACGATTACAACATCGCACGCTACGCGGCAAACGTCACAACATTACTCGAAGCCTTAGAAGACGTCGCCAGTCAACAAAACGGAAGGCGACTTTTACGCTGACGGAAGCCACGAATACCTCGTGCGCCTAGTCGCCCTTCTGCCGTCTGCCATTGATTCGGTCGCACTACTGCAAGTGGCGACGATCAGACCCCGGAGTCGGACGGAGAAAATCCGATTCTTGGAGGCGCAGATGGGAAGGAGCGCGACGAAAACGTCGAGGCGTTTCGGAAATTCCGGAAGCAGAAGAGGATCATTCCGTTTTGCTGGCGAACATCTGTGCGTCGTCGTCGCGCCGTCCACGGAGTCGGGGCCTGTCGATCCCACTCCGACTCCCGAGGGCGGACCGCTCGACGACGTTTTGCGACCGGACGACGTGTTGGATGATGAGAACATCGAGCCGGCCAGGGGGTAATAGCTTTGGCGAGCTGTTCGGACGACTGGATACCCGGCGGCAGCACACCCGGTAACTGCGATCCACTTCGTCGTACGAGGCGGAAAGGCGCCAGACGCTTTTCCCGCGGTCCGCGCGGCCGCCGATGAGAAGCCGTCCGCAGCTCGCCCCCCCCTGGGCCGAAGACGACGGACAGGATGACGGCGACGGAATGGAGGGGGGAGGATGCGAGAAAGAGCACGGACGGTGCGCGGCGGTAAGTCACCCGCGCACGTTCACCGACCACCCGCGGCGCGACGGGTTCCGCTGGCGTAGCGCGCTCGGTCGTCGCTGACGCGCGAGACCCGCTGGCGGCTCGGCGAGCGCCCGGCTGCAGTTACGGTCACGCGGAGCGGCGGCGACGGGAGACGGCGACGGCACGGCGGCTATATAGTAGAGGTACCGGCGCGGGCAACGATTCCGCCCCGACGGTACACCGACTCGGTACGACGGCGATGGCGACTCGGTACGACGGCGGCGGCGGAGACTTCGGCACCGGGGTGAGTGGAATGGAGATTTGCGTGCTAGGAACACGGGGACGTCAGCGGCGCCGGACTCGCGGAAACTCAACTGTTTCACAGGGTCTGGCGGTGCGCGACTTCGCCGAGGCGGCGGAACGAAGACGCGGCCGAAGGGACAACGCCAGGGCGAAAATTACCGAGAGTCGAGGATCGCGCTGTGGTCCGCTGACTTTCGCATTTTCGCCCAGCGCGGCAATCCCACATCGGCCGTTTCGCACGTCTCCACCGGTTCCGCGGCACAAAATCTCACTTCGCTCGCTCCGTGTCTTGGTCTTCGCCGTCCGTCGGCCGAGTCGTCGCGTCGTCGACCGTCGACGCGCACGACATCGTGCTTTAGCCAACCGTAGTCGCTCCCATGGCCGTCTCGGTCTGGCCTCGCCGGCTGGGCAAGGTCGTCAAGCGGCCGAGCAAACGCGCCAGCGAAACTCGTCAACCCGCGGGACAGGTCGGAGAACGTGCAGAGGTGACCAGTGGCCAGCAACACTGCATTTCGGCACCAATCGCCATCTCGCATTCTCCCCCCCCCCCCTTGTTTATTGTGTCTATCCTGTCCGTCGTATTTTTTTTTTTTTAAATTCCATTAAATTATTTCAAATTCTTAAATTGTTCTCATATTATTGTAAATTTCGGTTTTTTTTTCTTTTTCTATTGTGTAAAATATTATATTCATATTTTTTTTTAGCCAATGTGCTAATTTTTTTGAAAATTATTGTTGTTCATACATTTTTTTACTATTTTTGGTCAATAATTAATAAAAATATTTTGATGTGAACAAAAAAATATTTTTTTTTTTGTTTTGTCGAGTGTAATCAATTGTTACAAATTTAACGACTAAAAAAATCGTTAAAATATATATTTTAAATAAAAAAACTCGTAAGTCGATTATGCAAAGTATAATGACCGTGGACCTGCAGTATATACGCTAGACGGATATTATAATATGTTCCAATTTAAGCCATCAAACACTAAAGGCGACGAAAACTGCTGAATAAATCATATAATACCTAACGCATTACACCGGCGGATACGACATAACCGACCAAAACCAAAACAAGAATTGTAAATAATAATAATAATATAATATGTATTATGTAGAACGTGTGAACGTCAATATAGTCGAATAGTTAATACAAAATAATATTTAAAAAAAATTCAAAATTGAATTTTACATAGGTAAAATAATAGTATAATTTTTATATAATATATAATTGCTGCATGTCGACAAATAATATCGTTTGAAAACTTTCCGGTTTAGGTTTGAACCATTAAATCCATAGGCGTGCGCACGGATGCAGCGAATGCTGCTTTCGCTGCACCTGAAAATTTATTTTGGATTTAATGGGTTGGTAGATATTTATATTGCGGCGTAGCGGACAAAATCTTTGACAGAAGCTTTTCGAAAACGCCGCCGGAAATTTGAAATTCCGTAAAAATATCATATAGCCGCCGCTATTTTTTTGGTGTCGCGCGCAGCCTATACATTTAGCCGGGAACGCGAATACAATCCGAACAGGGTCGTACGAAATCCGTAAAGGCGGTGAAACTCGAATTTCCGTTAAATATGATAAGGCAGAAGTGATAACAAAGGTAAATGCCGAAAAAAATAAAAACACGAAAAAAAAATTCGGTTTTACACGACCGCCGCAAATTAACGACAATCCCGGCGCGGCGGCCGGCTTCGAAACAACAACCGGCAGGTCATCCGCACCGACGCCCTAACCTACCTACTGAGTTGAAAACTGGAGTCAAATCTAAGACTCTTAAACCGTTTCGGCGTCCCGACCAATTACGAACGCGGTTTAGACGTCCTTCAAAGGGCGTTGTGAAGGCCGTTGCGACCAGTTCGGACCGCGGACGACCGACTCCGCCGCCCTAAGACGTCGAAAACGCGAGATTCGCGAACGAAATCGAACCTTCCGACGCATGTATTTATGCCCGTATATAGTAATACCTACGCGACGGCGGCGATATAAGCCGGTATGCTTTCCGCACCGCCGCTCCGCCCCGGGACTTGTCCTGAAGGAAGTACGGCCGAGCGCGGCCTATACATTTAGCGGGGAACGCGAATAAGCTAGTCTTCGACGGGAAGGTCCGACAACTTAAAAAGGGGTTGGAGGCGACTCGAGTCGAAAATGTCGTTAAAATCGTGACGACGCCGCAGCACTCTCCGCGATCCACTCGTCCGCCACGGGACTCGTCCGGAAGGAAGTGCGGCCTATAAATTTAACGGGGAACGCGAATAAGTCGTCGACGGGGAGGGCAGGCTTGTCAAAAACGGCAAAAAAACCACGTGACGGCGATACTCGGTTTGCACGTAATCACCGCCGCGGCGGGCCCGCCGGGATAAAAGTACGGCTCCGAGTGGCATGTAAATTTAGCGGGAAACGCGAATAGGGTCCGAGCGGGGACACGGAAAGCCTCAGACGGAGTAAAGACGAAAAATCTGAAGAAATTTTGAAAAAAAATCGTCAAAAGTGGTAAGGAGCGGTGATAACGCCGCCGCCGGGAGACCGCCCATCCGTGAAACGCGATTTTTTTTCATTGGCCGTTTCCTTACGCTAGTTCAAAAATTATACATAGTCGGAATCGGACTCTGTCTTATATAGGTGTATTAATTGGAAATTGAGGGGGGGGGATCCGTTAGACATCGATATACTTCTAAATTCAATCACTGATGTACGTATTGTCACAATAACAACTGAACTATAATAAATCGCCGATGATGCGAGAGACCATTCGTCATCTGCGGCATTATAGATGGAGTTACCACACTATTTTATCAATATATCCATACAACTATCCAAAATGTAAAATAATTATTAGTTGTACGAATTTATTATAATTGGGTGGAGACTCGTCGGCGCACATATTATGAATGTTTTGTCGAATCATATGACAGCTTTAAGGTTTGCGACAAAACTGTAATCAATGATAACCAGTTTTCAGGTAGGTACAGCCACAGATATATATATATATATAAATATATATGTGGGAACAGCTTGGTTATTAGTATAATAACTTGCAACAACTTATAACAAATATAATTATACATTATACATTGTGTACAAGCGTGGATATGAGGAGGGCAAAGAGACTTTAGCACTCACCTTTGGATATTTTGAATTATATCATGTATTTATTTATATAATAAAAGGTAGTTCATACGCATTAAAATCCATAAATTTGAAATATAAATAAAATTGTTAATACTGTTATTAAATCTTATATTCAATAAACTATTGTGACTAAAACTATTATCGGGGGACGGAGTGGCCGAGCGGACTACGGCGTCGGTTTCGACGCGTACAGTCACCGGTTCGAATCTCGACCACGGGCGGCTCCTCTCCCTGGGCAGGCAACTGTCTAGAGAGAGAGGCCGCCATCCCCGGACCGGGCATGGCAGAAACCTACGGGTGCCTAATTTGAAATTCTGCCAAAAACCAAACACACGTGTTTACCAAAAACCTACAGGTACCCTCCTTCACAGTTGAAAAACCACTCAATGGCCTAAGTGTACCGTTACAACCGTAACCCCCATAATAGCTAATGGCAATAGTTGCCGGACTCTAGACCAATAAAAAAAAAATATATAGTTCTCCCCCTTCTCAATTTTAGATTTCTAGATACCATCACTAAAATAATAATATAATATATTATACTGTTACCTACCTATGTGTTATACATTATAATATATAAATATCCATTAATATTAATTATTTATTAATCTGTATTTATAACAAGTATATTAATTGTGATGCAATAAATATTATGTCCATTGTTCGGTTTAATACCGGTAATTTTTACTGGACTTCTTTAAAAATTTCATAAATATTATGATTAAATTTAAATTAAATTTACGCAAATACAAATAGTATTAATAAACGGTTTAAAGTGCTTGTTGAATGAAATTAATGTCCTTTATAATATCATAAGGTGTCTATATAATATTATGTATTTCCTATACATTCATTTTTTTTTTAATATAGTTTTACGATTAAACTTTGGTAACTGTTATCAATATAATTGATTCTCCGAGAGTTATACTTTATAGTTTATAAAAGTCATACGATTAATGATTTCATTATTTGTGTGCCATCACTATATTAAATATGTTTAAATAAATAAAGATTCCTTGTGTTATAATAAATCACATTACAATGGGACATCGTATTAGGTTATTTCTTTAAAATGTTCACAGAACAAATAAGCTATAATCGCACATTAAAAGTAAATCATTTTTAATAGTACAGTTGAGCAAATGTAGAAACTCCCAGGAAATATTAAACACAAAATCAATACCATATATTTGTGTGCACTTATAACACAAAACACAGAGGAATCAGAAAATCAGGAATCCAATTTGTATTTGTATGAAAATAAAAAGAGAAAACCTTACAATAATGCGCACGACTTTAAGTGCATATTATTTTATTTAAAAACATTTTATGACTTTATGGGGTTACATTCGGATACAGTTATACGTTCGTTGTACGTTTAATTTACATTTTTAAATATGCAGACTACTGATATTCAAAATATTTCGTCGAAACATGATCGAATAAAGTATAACTTTTTATTAGTTATCAATAATAATATTGTACATGTTTGTGACGATCTATTTTTCTTAAATCCGTGAATACTTTTACCATTCACTTCATATAGAGCTTGACGGTATCGCAACCTAGTAATTAATAGTACGCAACCCGGTTAATACTTATAATAACCAAACGAACAAGAACGCACTTATTTTTGTCAAAGTGAACTTGGGATAGAAGAAAGTAATGTTCGTAATGCACTAGTTCAAATCATTACTCAAAACCTGTAAATTATCAATGAATAACAGTAAGTTGAATGTGTTGGAAAAATAATTTGTATTTGTTTATGTCTAAGATAAAGTTTTACTGTAATAATAGTAGCATACTTAAAATATTACTAAAAATTCAAAATTAATAAACAATAATATAATAATGAGTTATTTTATTTTAATTAATAAATAGCTAAAAATGCAAAATAACAGTATACAAATTACAAATATTAATTTATGTTTATTTCTAAATTAGATGAATTATAATAACGTTAAACGTAGGTAAATATATCGTTTGACACGCACTCATGAAATTTTCGAGCAAAATTAATATTAATTATAAGTTCTACGGAATGGTCGGATCGAGTTTAATATTTGAGAATTTTAGTTTAATATATAGTACACCTCCGAATAAACGATATCGTACTGTGGCACTATATAATATTATATTATTATAACATAGATGTTGATGACCTAAAAAAAATTCTTAAATAACCTAACTTTTAAAAATCATCAAAAATGTATTTAGTATTTAAAAAATAACTTATCAAAATGATTGTATGATATAATATTATAAAAAATATAATATTCGATAAGCGCCCATACACATATTATAATTCTGGAAAATATCCAAATGGAACTGTAACTTTCAGGAAAATAATATTTCAAAATATAAATCTATTTAGGAATAATAATTTAAAAGAATTGCATTATAATAAATTAATGGTATTTTTACGGAATAATATTTTTTTATAATGTTATTTTTTCGAACAGTTTAAACTACGGAAAGTATAAAATAGTAAAATAATGACCTGGACTCATAATTTTAAAGAACAATACCTATATATTAAAAGATAAATAAATCACAAGACTTGGTTTTCCGAGATGGTAGTTTACTGTAAAATATACACTCGGAATTATAATAAACGGTAATTGTATTTATAAGAAAAATACTGAGCAGAAACTACCTACCTATATTATGTCGAAACAATATGAAGTGGGAAATTGAAACACAGGATCATACAAATCAGAACGCGTATGTCTGGTAAAAGCATGTGTACCTGCACGCTGTAAATCAAATCACAACCTTCAATAATAACAATAGAAATATTTTAAAAAATGTAAAAAATTTTTTTTTTTTATCCAAGATTTAAGAGAACGTCACACCCGCATGTGTTGTCTCCGTTTTACATACGTACGATGCAGACAAAACGCGTTTACGCAGTCTGAGTATAAATCGCTCAATTTTGGTTCCAGAATAAAATAACCTATTATAAAATTGAATTGTGGCAATATTCTGAGGGAAAATCGTTACGTTCTTTTCCACTATACCCAATATGACGTTCATATAACGTTTAGAAATAGCAAAAATTTCAACATTTTTAAAATACCTTCAACTTTTCAAAACATCTCAACTCAGACTGCGTAAACGCGTTTTGTCTACGTCGTACGCGCGTAAGACGTAGACAACACGTGCAGGTGTAACGTCCTCTTAAGAAAAATTGCATACAACACGAACAATGGCATAAAAGTATAAAAAAATTTCGCTAAAAATAAAAATTGCAAAATTCAAATATAATATATGTATAATATATAATATGTGTATTCTGGATCAACGAAAAGTGAAACAAATTTATAGCTCGGTTAGCATTGTGTATAGGATAATATTAAAGCGGGAAAATGCAAAAGTCATCAACTCATCCTGTTTCTTATCATACATAATAATCTACGGGTACAGTGCTTCAATTGATTATCTAAAAGACCGGTCGAGTATCAAAAACGGCGCATGTATCGGATATTCGGATACGTCTACACCGCACAGTGTCGGTGTATGCGTTGATAACGGACATTTTATGATGGCTGGCCATTACGAAGGAGGAATAATGTGTATGATGTATATTATTATATAATGGAAAAATAAAATACGCGTTTGATGTATTGCACACGTACTTACTATAATAATATATATACGCCGAGGGCCGCGGCGAAATACGGCCGTAAAAATATGACCTGACTATTAAAACAGCCGCTGTTATACGTTTGCCAAAGTCAATTACCTATTTACTACCGTGGTTTGAGATTTGATTGATATTTGAAACTTTACGTGTCGGACAGCCCCACAGCCTCGAGGTCCATATAGTTTTATTATTTATTTTATACACGCGCCGTGCACCGCCAATATAATATTTAGTAACAATAATAGTACAAATTATGTTATGTGATACCAATTTACAAGACTATACCGAGCGATACGTTTAAAAGAAACCATTGACGTTTTTAAAATTATTTGTTATACACAGTTTTAAGTGGTTAAAAAACAACATGTTTAGTGTTATCACTTTTTATTTTTACTTTTTTTTTAATGACAACCTGCATTTTTAATGCCCTAATCCCAACGTAGAATATTATTTATTTAATCAAATTTTGGACTACTAGTTTTCGAGTTATAAACATATTTTAAAGTATACATGAACGGAGTGTAGGGGGGTATAGGGGTGACCCGCAAACATTTTGTGCCACTATTCCGCTTATCTAAATTTGAAATACTTTATAACTGCGGGTCGCCCATGTACCCCTCCACCCCGCCCATCTATACCTACTTTAAATAGATAGATTATCATATCTTATAAATTATAAGTTATAACTAATCAACTTCTTGTTCAAAACTTGATTTTTATACAGCGAAATACTCCAAACAATATTCTGCTTTAAAGTATGAAATTAAAAATATATAGAGTCATTCAAAAGAGTAAAAAATCATGAAAAAATTATAACAATTAAAAATAGTAAAAATATAATTTTTTTCTCAAATACGTTCTGTTGTAACAATTTAATAAAACGTTATTGTTTTTATAATGTCTTATTTGTTAAATGAATCACCTCATATTATATTGGTATGAACCTTACCAGTGCTTACTGCTTACACAGTGTTAATATCATTATAATTATCGCAGAAGACTTCGGCAAGTACAGAACGTAAAAAAAATAATATAAATAACCATCATAAATAAAATTAATAGTTGGATTATATTATACAAACGATCTTTATTTATTATAATATTATAAATTTATAAATGGGCAAATGCCCAAATTACAATTAATATGAGAGATTCGCTTCTAGTATTCACAGACAACCCTCAGTTGGATAGGTTCATGTACGTCATGGCTAATTCATAATTAATTTCCCGGTGCAGAGCAGATTATGTAGCGTATTATAGTGAGTCACCGATTAAATTAAAATATAATACATTGTGTCATGTGTATGCCATTTACATTTTACATATTGTGATTAAAAAATGTACATATATAAAAGATTTTTTAGAATAATTCTGTCTCTTTGCAGAGGAATTGAAGAACGGCCATCTATGGCCCTCTGGGTAGGGGGTAATATTTTACATAGATTGTAGGGGAGCATCTGCGTCGGTGACGTATACAAGGGGGGCGTGGGGGGTCAGATCCCCTCTCATTGGCTTTGGAGTGGATATTCTTCATGTTGTGTTTGATGTGAATTTTGTATCAATTCAAATTATATTCATTGTTCCTTATTGTTAAATATTTTACTACCTAAGTAAAAAGTTTTGAAAAGGTGGGGGATTTTCCCATTTTCCCCTCCCATTTAGCTAGGACGTTTTCTTTTTTTTGATCCCCCCCCCCCCTTCAGAAATCATGTCTACCACAGAGTTCTTCGTCTAGAATCATCCGATTAAAGCTGTAGGTAGTTGACTGCAGTTAAGGTATTGCACGTGATGCGTTCTTAATAATTATTCATTTCATGTGCTCGTGCAGGGTGTATAATATGTGGCCAATTCTTAATTTGTTGATTATTGTTTGTACTTTGCGCGGAAGTGAAACGTTGCATTATATAATATTATTATTATTTCACTTAATATTTAAACAATTATTGTAATACAAAATTAAACAAAAGAACACAGTGTAGGTGTATTACACTATTATATTAAAAATTTATTTATTACCGTCCTGCACTATAGTGCGTCACGGTAGGGTTAAGTTGGCCGAAACCGCGGTCTTTGGATTGTGATTAATTCGTGACGTTTCATTTGCTTGTGCTTATTACGCTATATGTATAAACATGGAAATTTGCATTTCATCGTCGAATAACTCTATCCGGAAGCGATCCATTTATCGTGTTAATCAAAAAGTTATTTCTTTTCAAGCACCCACGAGTGTCGAAGTGTCGAACCGGAGGTCAGTCGAGTGTTGTCGAGTTTAATCAGTTTTCGTTCTTGTAACCGGCTTAAGTCCACATAATATTATTATATTATTATTAAATGATATAAATTGTATAACAATAATATTAGTGGCGTAGCTATGACACCAGTGACCAGTCCCATAGATTGAGCAAGAGGTCAATAATTCGAAAACCATCAACCCTCGTCATAATATATTAGGTACCTATGCCCGGATATAATATAATTTATAAACCTAATATCGTTATACAATAGTTTAGAGTCTAAAAAGTTGTATAAGTTTATCATAATATTGATAATACAACACGATACGAGTACAGTATTTTCTTACGTAGTTACACGTCATGGTTTGTTTCCACCAAATGTTTACCAGGTATTATAACTTATAATTATTATAGTATGCAACAATTTTTTTTAAATATTTCCATAATACAATCAAAATTTCTAAAATATTCAATGCATAACACCAATTTAATAAAAAAAAATAATCATTTGGGAATGTTGTGAATATGATGTTATGAAATGGGCTATTAAATTTTTAAATTGAAAACTTCCGAAATTACTTATTATGGAGCATAATATTATTATAACCTTTGAGAATTAAAAACTTCTGAACATTATTAAATGTTTCTTAAATACCTATGATAATATTTTATCGACTCTAAAACTCGAAAATAAATTTTAACGTCAGAGTCCAATCATCATGTCAAAAATTATATAAAAATCTGTATTTGGCATTCACGTATAGATTTAGGCGCTTTAATAAAAAAAATTCCTTTGCCACCTGCAGCCACCATACGCCACTGAAAATAATACAGATCTCGATGCCTATAATATATTATCATGTCTAAATTATATAAACATGAAAATAATAATAGTAATGAGACAATTGGCGTGCATAAATATCACGCGCGCAACAATGAACGAGAGGCGATGAAAATGCCTCCAGCATAATATAATAATAATAATGCATATTATAATAATATTATTATTATTATTATTATTATGAATAATATAATAATCGCCAATCGGTCGTATATTATGATATTAAAACAAGCGCGGCGGGTGAGCGCTTTATTCTAGAAAATCAGCGTTTATTTGACAAACAAAACATTTTCACTCCGTCATAAATTATATCGAATCGTTCGCGGGAAATGTGTGTGTGTGTGTGTGTGTGTGTGTGTGTGTGTGTGACAGAGAGAGAGTGAGAGAGAGTAAGGGATAGAGAGAGAGAGAAGAACGATTATAAATAAAACTGACCTCGTTTGAATGCCAAAACCAACACGGTGTTTACAAACAAACGTCACATCGCACTGCTATATTATTATTATTACACATATACGTCGTCGTGTATCCGCGACCGATATTTTGCTTTATGCGCGTTATTATTATTATTATTATTCGAGCTCATCGTATTCGGTCGTGCAGACAATTAAAACGCCTATGTATGTGCCAGCACACATTCCCGCTCCGTACACTTTACCACCCGCACTGGGAATATAATTTGATTTCCGAAGCTTTTTCCACCGATCTCCGCTATATATACGTGCGCGCCACGATATAAATCATCCGGTTTGTATACGCATATTATGTTGTACAACCCGAAACTTCCACCACACCGTTATCGAAAGTCCATCTCTGCAGTATTCATCAAAAACACTGCCTACTTCGCAACTTATGCATTATCTGTGAATAATAACACGCAATGTTATAACAATTATTATTATTATGCACGCATTTTCTGGCGTACATGCCATATATACGTACACGATACAGAACTAATTCCTGCAATAACCTCGTTAAATCAACACAGTCTCCAAACGCAATAGTTACCTATCGAAAAATAATAGCACTCCTTTAGAAATGGTTACGGTGTAGACCGAGTGTATCGGCCGCGACCTATGTCTGGAAAATATTTTTGACAGGTCACTGTAGTTGTAAGCTAATAACAATAAGAAAAATGAAAAACTAATTGAAATTTAAAAATAATCTTTAGAATATATAACACGAACTTGCTAAAATCTTTTTCCAAATCATCCTTCCCGACGAAAACCAGACATATCCATCCCTCTCCTAATCGTCCTAGTCTCCTCCACTCTTCTACGACTGTACATCATGTTCCACAACAGCTCCAGACAAATTCTCGGAAACCCATTAACGATGCAACAAGCACTTGACGAAGAGAACTCCAAACAACTGTATACAACTTTTTCACAAATATAGGCTTAGCAAAATTACTGTAATATATATATATATATATATATATATTATATATCTAACAAAATTAAATATTAACTATTCAGTATTGCATTATATTATTTAAATTAAATTAAATAGATTATTAATATTACTATAACATGGAATCATTTTTTTTTATTTTTTTTAAGTAAATTTGTGAGTTAAAAAACAAAAATATTGGGAAGCCCTGACTAGTGACTACTTAAGTAGTATACAATGTTAATATTTTTTTTTTCTAAAGAATGTTTAATGAGAAACTTCTGACTGATGTATCATACATAGTCTACTCATATTTGACGACATTTCTGGTGAGGCCTTCTTCAATATTATATCATTTTTACCGTTTTTAGTTTTTTATTAAATTCGATACTGTAAAAGAAACCTCATAATATGAGTAAAGTGTTGAATTAATGAAATTAAACTGAAATAACTAATTTTGATACATTTTATAATTTTCCTTTCATGAATATCGAAAATTCACTTATTTCTAACTCGATAAATTGTGTTTGAAATACATGATAGGTAGAATTCACGGGCTTAGCCCCCAAAAAAACAAATAACTTTTTTACTGTATAAGGTATCAAAGCCCCCCCCCCCCCCCCCCCACACTCCAATTGTTGTTAATTTTGTCCACCGGCCCTTTGAAATTTTAATGAATTCCTATGAATACCAGAATGCATCGTTAATTGTTTCTCAATACAGATCTCGGGTATAGTCATTAGCTAAATCACCTATCTGGATAATGTTTTAAATCTAACAATCAAAAATAACGATCATGCAGATAACCTGTTTTAAGTTATCGCCGCATTGGTTTTATCCCATTTTAATTTTAACATTGATATTCGATACACCGCTTATATAACATATATTATTTTCAACGTCAATAATATGTTTTCGTAATTTAATAATATACTTTGTGACACACTTAGGATACATTTGTATCCATCTCGCGACACGGTAGTTATGAGAAATGTCGCGCCCTAGTCCACTGCTATAGTGCTGGAGAGCAGAGGAGTATATTAATCGCATATGATATTATTAATATTGCGTGACGTTTTAGTGTAATATTGTTCATAATAATGTGACGAAATTAAATACGTCTCGTCTATATACTATCGCCACAGTACATTTAAACCCTATCATCCACTTGCACCCCGCGCGCTAAGACGAGTTATAAATACGCCATGGCCCATGGCGTAGCCGCGGGGTCATACTCGATCCTCTCTAGATGCGACTATACAGCTCAGCGACGAATCCCGTCGGTTCTCTGCGGTGACAGGTCATATTTCACGTACCGACAGATCATTATTCAACCACCGATTGTCAACCATCCCTTCCACCACGGCCTTACGTTCCGAGCCCGCACCCCATCTCCCCCACCACCCACACACACCCCACGCCCTTCGCCGTAATGGCAGCCTCACTCTGCCACCATTTGCTACAGGTGCGGAGTTCAGACCACAGACGTATATAATAATATATAATTCCCGCCGCGCGTAATGACGACGACAATGTTTCGGAAAATAATCATCCGACGTGTGTCGTGTGTACGTTTGACATGGTTTTTTTTTTTTTTTTTTATCGCTACGGATGGTCTTTTTTTCATGTCGTCACGTACTATCTGCATGTACATCTGCATGAATACGCATTATAAACCGAGGCAAATTATTCCATATATAATATTAAAAATAGATTAATATAATAAACAAATTGATATCATAATGTTGTTAAATAATATATTATATATTATACATCTTATATACCATCACGCTCGAAAAATACATTTCCTTTTATCCTTCAGAAATAATATTATAATCATAACTGTAACGATTGGCTTAAGTTTTCGAATAGGTATTCAGAACACCGTGGTGTTGAGCGGTATTATTCGTACATGTAAAAGTGTAAAACACATTTTTATAAAAACATAACCCAACCCGTAATTCGATAAAATATATGAGAACGAAATCCTCGGTAAATAAATCGTGTCTAGCACAATATTAGAATAATAATTCTACGAAAAATATAAAATATAATCTACACATAAAACTCTAACTTTTGCAGTATACTAAAATAATCTCTATGTCCTATGACGTATAGTTTATTTGTGAGAGAAATATTCACCTCCCAAACAATCGAGTTTTTAAGCTTAACCAAACTTGTGGAAATTGTACACGACTGTTACTATGTGGCTGTGTGTTTCATCGTTTACCACGAGGCAGACCAGCACTGATAAACCTCCACACAACAAATGCATAAAAAAGTATAAATACATTTCTCAGCGTGTGTCAACGTGAACATTTATCGTAAACACCATTATTTAGTAAAACAAAAAAAATAAATATTTATTTTTAATTTATAATCTATTTCAACACACTATTGTATATTAAACTATAATGCATACCAAAAAACTAAAGCGATAAATGATATATTATGATTTATGATATAATTTTAACTAAACTATGTTATTCGATACTTTTATTCAAGTGACTAATATTTAAAATCAATAGCCAATAAAATGTTTTAAGTTGTGATAGATATCATTAACAATGAGCCTACAACTTATAGAACGCACATTTCAAATAATAATCTGAATACCGCAAAAAAAATAAAAGAGTAGTCCGATTAATTAAAATTAAGTAGTCGATGACCAACTTTAATTGAATACCTTGAAGATAACTCGAAGGTACGGGGAATTTGTTATTACGAAAAACGTATTTACTTTTTTGTACTTAGATAATATAATGTTGAATAATAATTTTTATTTTTCTTAAAATTATGATAAATAATGTTAATTTGTTGAAATTAAATTAAATTAAAAAAACTTCAGTAAAAACTACTCCCTTATATAAAATAATCTTTTGTGTTTCATAATTCATTGTAAGGTACCTACCTATAGTACCAATTAAATCGATTAAAGTCCATTTTTTTAAAAATATTTTCAAAAATATGAAAAATGAACTACTTACGTAAAATGTTATGCAAGTTAACATAATTAGTCTAATAATTATGAATATTAAGAAGTAAATTATTTAAACTGATAATAATATTTCTGTTGTACGATTAAAGATTAATCATTTAAATATTTACAATATTTTTAACTACTTTTAGAGCTTACAGTAAATTGTATACAAGTATCCAAATTAAAAATATTAGTATATGTTTTCATCAACTTAATTAAAAATAATTTCGTTTGAAGTATTTAGTGTTTATAGATTATAAACAATTAATGAATACCTACATTAAAACCTTATGATATTGTATGTTAATCAATTAATAAATAAATAAATACAAATGTAACGAATTGATATATTACGTTAACAAATGTTGCTTTGTTAATCAGTTCGTATAAAACACATGTATATATTTTATAACCTATAGTAAACTCGGGGAGAAACACAATGTAATACATTTTGTTAAATTGTATAAATAAAACAGTTTTTTTATTCATTAACTTAATTTTTGCAGTATAATCTTTTGTAATCTTTGTAACTTGATTAAAATTATTACAATTCCAATATAAACCGAGATACAAATTACACAAGAGTATTATATACCTGGGTAAGATCTGGGATGATTTTATACCAGATAAGTAATACCTAAGTTAGGATTTTACTATTTTAGTATTATGTCCTAAGTCCAAATGAACAACACCAAACTCCCTTTCAAAGTATCATCAAAGTTTTATAATCTTCGATATATTTATGCTTTCCTTGAAATTACCCTTGTTGTCCACGATATATATCAGATATAAAATACATTTTCTATCGACATAATATTATAGGTCACTGAAATGCCTAGCTGATGGAGTACCTATGTTGCATGTTTTTTTTGTTGAAAAATATATTTTTTACACACCTAGAAATATATAAAAAAAATGTTGTAGTATTCCCACCACACCTATAAACATATTTCACAGTTTTGCACAAAAAAAAGTTTTTCGAATAATATTCATATTTTCTGAAGTATTTAAATTTCATTAATAATTAATATTGAAATTGATATAGTACAGTTTTTAGAACAATAAGTAGGGACTAATAATTAATAATTAATAATCAAAACTTTCACAATACATGGTTGAATGGGGTATTAAATTTATTCTTGTATTATTATGTGATATCTGTAATATTGGCTAGTATCTTGACAAAAAAAAAATTATCCATGCCAAATTTATTATTAATAGTTGCCATACGCTTAAAATATAACTGAACATTATTGATGAAACTCAATACAAAGCCTTTACTTAAATGTGTGTTTTTAAATGTTATTTATGTTTCAAGATATGTATGTGTTAACATAAACTGTTCATAAAACCATCACCACATTTTATTGTTATTAACAATTGTTTTATCTTTTGATCCATAATGCAAGCATTAAGTTTAGATACCTAATTGTTGGGAAAAATTTTATAACGAAAAAACAAATGTACCTATATAATTATTAATTATTATAACTTGGAAAAAACAGTAAATGCATTGTTGTAGATTACCAGATTATAAGGTAAAAACACTTACCAATAAATTCAAAGGTAGTCCAACTTTGACATAAATTAAATTGTAACTTTGTCCAGGCATAACGATATGCCTGTATTTAAGGCTTAAAGATCTAAAATTAATGAAATCAATACTTAATAGATTCATTTATATTATATGATTATACATGAATTATAAAGATCACTGAAAGGTCCAAAATAATGTATTAATTGTGTAGTTGTTAGAAAAATTCCAAATAGTTCAACTATCTCCTTAAGTCGTTTTAAACGAACCAATATTGTTTGTATCGAGTTTGAAAGAGATAGATTATAATACAATAAAAAGAAAAAATCAAAAAAAAATTGTTGAGACATTAAAAACCTACATAGATTATAGATATTATAGATTAAAATAATTTAATAACGTATATCTAGTGTTAAATACAATTTTAAACGATTGCAGGTAAACGTTTTGTGTGTTATATCAAACATAAAATATATTATGATATTAAATTTCAGTCAAAATGTTAATGTTTCAGAACATATTATAATAATACACGATTTCCATATTATTATATTCGTTAGTCGTTATGCTTCCGGGTATATTAAAATTATATGCGCATAAGCGAACGCCATAACCTATAAACACACCTATTACATAAAACGTATGCACATTTACATTTATATAAGCAATTAAAATGTTATCATATCATAATAATATTATATATAATATTATAATAAACTTTAATGTATGCATATTACCGTAATAATATTATACGGTATATATTATTATGGACAGTGCACTTTAGGGCTTACAAGAACCGCGGCCACCGATCAACCCCCTACCCCCTCCCCCTCACCGGCCCACGCATATAATATACGTGAGAGATATAGAGTGTATGGAGATTATGACCGCGTACGTCGGTCAGTCAGCCGTTTAATGGGATTTTGGCGCGGCTGCTCGGGGGATGAACTTAACTCTCCCACCGTCCATCGTCACGTCCATCCCCGATTTAACCATCTCCACTCCCTTCCCCCCCCCCCACCATAAACGGAATAATGTGTGCTCCGGCGAGGGGTGGCAGAGCTCTCGGGCCGCGCCGACGACGTCGCCCGCTGCAGTGGAATATACGTCAGCGGTAGCGGCGGTGGACTACCACGCGACATTCAATTACCCAGTAACTAGCTTAAAATCTACCGAGTAAAATATTATTACTCACATATTATTGTTATTATAAACGTTGGGAGCGAGAAGCAGGAGACAGTGCGATTCGTGTGCGTATTATTATTACTATTACTATTATTACAATATATACGAATCACTCAACGGTATATTGGAACGAATGCAGTGGTGCAGGACAGAAGGGCCCAGACACGCTTTAATATTATATATATATATGGACGTACGGCACACGATAAAAAGGCAATTGGATTTCTAGAAGAGCTCCCTCTGAGAAATTGATATGTCCACGCCGTCGACTTGTGGTCCGGATAAAAAAGCCGTTTCCCCGAGATTCTATCTCGTATATTATTATATTTTTTCCCCTTTAAAATACCTTTTTTTCGCACGTAACAACCGATCGTTATAATATACTTCTTTATATATATTATATATGTATAGGCGCAGACGCTCCGTTGACCTCTATAAGAGTTTAAAAAAAAAACAAATCGGACCAATCTGATAAGTTAGTCAAAACAAAATTACTCGGTCAATGAGAAACTTTTGTCGTTATTGTTTCCAAAAAGTTTATGATTATATAACAACAATGAAAAATACAATCGCATTATATCTTAAAATCAATCCAGAAAACAAAATCAAAATGTATAAGCTCATATTATACCAGATGATCCATCTAACGTGAGACACCAGTTCTTTCAAAAACTATTGTCGTATTTGAAAATATTTTTTACATAATTTTTCGTTGTTAAAAACAACATTTTTCTTTAAAAAATATATTTTTTACTATTTCTTAAATATTTTACTTTTATTGACAACATGACGTAATTATAATACCTTATTCCAAAGCAGAATATTTTTTTGGAGTACTTCAATATATAAAAACAAACATTTTGGACTAGTGGTGTATGGGTTAAGTATTTAAAGTTTAGACAAATGGAGTAGAAAAAATTTTGGTCTACAACTAATTCACCGGTCTAATCTTTGAATATTTATAACAAATAAACTATACTTATACAAAATTATATTTTCATAAATCGTAGTACTTAAATCAATATTCTGCTTTGGAATATGTAATTAATAATGTATGTTGTCATTCAAATGAGTTTCGAATTATTATGGAAGTATAATATTATAAAGTTATGATTATATTTTATGTCTATTTATCGGTTTAATTGTCATCGCGTTATAAGTTATAACCTGTTTCGGATGTGTCTAGTAGTTATTACTTATTAGTTATTATGTTTGCCATTTTCGCATATATTAAAAAATAATATCATAATTTATTAACAATGAGACAGTATAATAATTTGAGATACCGGAAAAACGAATTCCGTGTCAGAAATGTAGCTAAATTGCCTATTGATGACGCCGTGTTACAATAATTTTAAATTCATATACATAATATTATTATACATCTTAAAAGGAGTCCCTAACTATATAGAAATAACCCCAATGGTGGCTGAATCAAAAATATGAAAAAAAGAAAATGCGCATAGACTATACATGTTTTGAAAATATTTAAGTCAGTCATTATAGATATTATAAGAATAAAAAAAAAAATCAACGAATGTGTATTAATAATATTATGTTCTACCGTGAAAATGGAATTAATCTGATTTTATTATATCGTATACTGTCAGACTATTACTGAATATAAATATATCGACAATAAAATATTATGTCTACCTCTTTTCGCTCTATTGTTTTTACGAATTGGCGCCAAACGTGAAAAACAGGTTAATCGGCGTAACTGTTTTTTATTTTTTTCGAAATATACTACGCCTTTGTCGTAACTACGCGCCTTCGCATATTGCATGCTTTTCGATAAAAACCCAACGAAACAAAAGCTGCTGAGTAAATAGTTGACGTGACACCGACAATATCATAAACTATGTATATAATATATAACTTGTATGTACAATGTGTTTCCGAGGAAAACGCCAAGCGGGCAGAGTCGTCGTCAAGTGCACCTGCGACGGACACACGTACAATATTAATAACAATAGGTAATAACAATACGACGGTAACAACAATATATATATATACATCCGATGATGAGGCTACGTGTCACGAAACAAAAATCCAAACAGTTATATCTGCTGATGGGTGGAGAGTGGTGCGCGGGGAGAAGAGCACGGACTATTGGCGATGAGCGGAAGAGAGAGAGAAAGAGAGAGAGAGTGAATCTCAGGTCTGTGCAGGTGTATAATATAATATAGGCAGTGGCGGTGGTGGGTAGGGCAAAGGTCGAATATCGTTCCGTTCAACCCCTTCAGAGTTCTGCATATCTCTTGTGGATATATGCGTTCTTTTACGCGTATATGCGATATATTATAATATGGTACTAATTTATAATATAGTATACCTAAGGACAGAGTGAAAAACGATAGGGACGGGACCAGCGTATATAATATAAAGGTCGAATATCATCATTTCTTGCTTTCTGCCTCTCTCTCCCTAGTGCACACGTGGTAGTGTCCTCACTATTCACATAATAATATATTATATTATTCGAATTGCTCGCGTGTCTTCAAGTGCTCGCGTGGTCCTCGTATTCCTTTTGTTCTTGGCTCATACAACTGTGATATTATTATAAAATAACCTCTAGCGCATGCAATAATACAGTGTGTGTATGTGTCGCCACTCACCATTACTCTGACTCACACACACCCCTTTCGTTTTCACCACCCCTCGTTCTAGATACCGCACGTTTCCCTCACTGCGCACGCAGCCTATTCTTTTTCTCCGTTCCCCAGGCATAACTTCACTCATGATGATGATAATAATAATAATAGTATAATGAACCGAAATGCGTAAGTCTTGAACACCGCGCCATAATAATATAAGCGCGTTATGCGAGAAGTACCTATGCGTATTGCTTGCGGTACCTTCAATACAACCACTATAACATACATGACATACAATACCTGAATACCGGGTACCGACCGCACACGCAATGCGGTACACGATTTACAACCACGTTAGCGGGTTGACATTATATTTTGTGTGTGTGTGTGTGTGTGTGTGTGCGTGTGTATGTTTTTCACCTACCCGTGTAGCGGCCGGTGCGAAACGATAGACCGCTGAAAAGACGAACTGGATTAATGATCTCTGATTGTACGAGTATAGTGCAAACCCTAAAACGCCGAAAAGACGTCGGCGACGACGGCGATATATTGTAAATGCACACACACACACAAGTACGAAACCTTCGATACCTGTGCGAGAACGAATGGTGCACCGTGTGCGCGCGAGTAAAAGAGAGTATTTAGAGAGAGAGAGAAGGTGTTACGATATAATGTACAAATATATGTATATAACATATATATGGTCGTATGCCACGGCCGTGCGCCGGGAAATTAATGACAAAAAGCGCTTTACGCCCAATTGGCACAGATAGTTAAACTTACACTCACGAGAGTTTGTCAGACGTCAAAACGCCACCACTCCTCGTTCGCCCGGCGTCGCCCTCCGGCAAACTACCGCTACACTCCCATCACCCGCCCCTGAAGGGTTAACAAGAGAGAGAAAAGGGGGGATAGGGGGTTGAGAGAGAGTGATCGAGGCGTGGGAGGAGAGAGAGAGAGAGAGAGTGATCGAGGCGTGGGAGGAGAGAGAGATGTGTTTTGTGGAGAAACTTTATGATTAGTTCGCGTGCCGCCCGCCACCGCCGTGGAAATACTCTTTTTTGTTTTGCCATTTTTTTCCCCTTTTGGTGGGCTGTTTGGTCGGGATCAACGACGGCGACGGAGCCGGATATTATATTAATCCTTAGAGTTATATGAAACGTTCGGTGCAGCGACGTCTCGCGAGGCGCACCGGTTAAACGCGGTTTTGAAACGGAATCGCGCGGAGAGAAAGTTTTCGTGCTATACCACCGCGATTTAATCCGTCGCCCGTTCGCCTTCCCCGCCGCCGTCGATTTTATATAATTTAATAATAAAACGTGTACTGTACACCACGATACCTACCTGATATAATATTATTACATCGGATTGGTGATCGGTGGTATTATGTATAACATATTGTTGGTATACCTACACGTCATTATATTATCTGCAAGTACATTTTATCGCGGTAGATGACTATATACGAAAGTAAATTGTTCCAAACCGTCGATAATTTAATTTACAAATCGAAAATATCGTCCATAAAATTATGTTCACATAGTTGTTGCGAATCATGTACGAATATTCAAATCATTGAATAAAAAGTTGCAGATACGATGAAAAACCCAATTTTCACGTACGAGATTTTGGAGATTTTAACAAAAACCAAATTATGTCATACGAGTAAAGGCCGTTCGTGGAATATTTAACTGGGACATAATCTTTTAAGGCAGTGGGCCTCCTATAATTTTTAAAACATCTCACGGCCCAAATTTGTAATGACAAAATGTAACAAATTATTAAAAATCTGTTAAAAATACAAGCAACGCTTAAATGTGTTCGTGGGCCTCAATCTAAGTCGAGGCGGGCTGGTTGAAAACCCCTGACCTAGACACAAAAGATTGTATTATCATTCTACGTGAAGTATAAAATAAAATTAATACATTGCAGTGAATATTTATACTCAGAAATAATATGACATGGTTGACAAATTAAACTTTAATTTTCAGAAAATAAAACTACACATTTTATATTTGATCTGTTAGAATTTCCTAAAGCATTTTTAGAGTGTTCAATAATCAAACAATGGTAATAAATTAAATTTTTTACTATGAAATTAAAATTAAAAACCAATATTTAATTCATAATTAATCAAATTTGAACTGATTAAAATTAGATAAAACAACTTCAATAGTGTGTACAATAAGACAAAATCTTACTTAGCATTCGAACCAGGTTTTAACAGAAAATGTACCTTAAATTTCGATTGAATTATTCAAATTTATAAAAAATACTAGAAGCGTTTGAACGTTTTTAGAATTGATAAACACATCTTACGTTTTCGGTAGTCCTCGCAAAATCAGCTCGATCGAGAAAAGTTGATTCGAAAAAGGTCTTTTGTCGGCTCGTATTTTTCATTGGCTTCGAATTATTAAACCTACTATATCGTTATACTTCTTGTCAACTATTATTGACATATAATATTACGATATAATAATATACATAAATCTAGCATTCCACATAAAATATGTCTTACACGTGCGGTCGTTATCAGTAATGACTATAATGACCTATGAACCGTATGAATTTATAAGTAGATAGTAAATACCATTGTGCAACCAGGGAGAAGGTGGATCAACTGGGACCGAATAAAACGATATTTTATTATTCAATCTAGAATATTAAATGAATAATTTATATTATCAAATAATAACGGTTTCACGATGGTTATAGATCCGTTTTTGTAACACCCCGTTGATTTCGTCACTATTATATAGGTTGCCAAGCCACGCCAATGATTTCCATAAAACTATGACACTACAATAACAATAATAATAATTAATAAGACTTTATTTATATCACAAAAATACATAATAATTCAATAACAGATATATAGCTATACCACTTTCCGTAAGCTACGGTTGTACAGGAAGAGATAATTCCTAAATAGAATCGAGATTTATGTTAAAATTATACAATATACATTCTAATAATATAATCTAGTGATTGTTTTATCTATTTTATAAATAAAAACCAAGCCAAAGTAATTATAAAATTAGCATTATAATATTAACAAATTTTGTCAAATTTTAAATTACATAAATAATAAGAAAAAAATAATTCAAAATAATTTGAAATCATTATTTTAAAATTATACAAATTATTATTCAATTTTTTATATAAGACGGATTCTATACAATTATAGTTGAACATTGTGATCCAAAAGTGGTGTTACTATTCGTTAACGTATTCTATTATGTTTATACATTGTATTAGAACTGTAGAACTGTGGTTCGCTGTCAAAGGCATTAAATTATTATGTCTAAATATTAAAAAATGTTCCTACCTACATTGATATAAAACAATTTATCAAAACTGGGTACATTTAGTTCACAAAAACATGAGCTTTGACACTTTATAGAGTACCTATACAGGTTTATCCAGTAAAAATTTGATAAAATACGAAATATTATGACGACCGTCATTTTAATCGCCAAGTGTTGCATGTTACAGGTGACGGAATCATCCCACTGACGGTGCCCACGCAGACGCCGGACACGTGTTACCTGCAAACGCTGACCGATTGCGTGAACGGCACGACAAATTGCACGCTCCAGACCACGTCTCGATTGCGATTGGTCGGATCGGTGCGTGACGTAGTCGTGCAGACTTCCAGCAAGTTCTACAAGCCCGGAGAGACCAGTGAGTGGCTTATTTATAGCAACATCATAACGTAATATTATTTTACTCGAACATTTTTCTCTAGACTACACGCGTTGACAAAACTATTAGAAAAAAAAAACACATTACCTATGTAATTAACAGGTCAAATAAACGCGTACTGTGCAACTATGCTACCATAATTATATACCTATTAACTTAACTCGTTCATTTATTTTATTATTCGTTTGTACCCTATCTAAATCCATTCAAACTTTAAATTTTAGATTCCGAGTCAAGCAAAGTAGGTACATGCAATGGTGTGTTTGTGTTTTTTTTTTTTTTTAAATAAAAATGTTTTTGGGCTGGATACAACTTTTTTTTTCTAACCGATTTTTGGCACACTTTGTTTATTTCAATAGAAACTCAAATCAACAATAAAAAAAAAAAAACATCCCATGATTCTTCAATTATTTTCCTTGTATTGGAAAAATATCTAAGCATAATGCTACACTGTTTTTGTGTTTGGAGATACTTTTTCTGATAGAAAAATTAATGCTTTGATCATCAACTTCGATGGAAGTTTATTGTATCAAATTTGATCTAGTTGGCACTTTTCACAGGTCAACAATAGAAATCTTCAACAATCTTTAAAATATTCGAGAAAAAAAAATATTATCTCAATAATTGTTTTGTAACCCTGATAATCAGACATTTAGACTTTTTTCATCGTTTACAATTATTTATCAAAGAATTCAAATTTAACACGTCATCTATCACAGTTCCTACTCAATAATGATGAGGTACACACTACTCCTATACTGTAGGTGGTACCTACAACATAGCAGTTACCTAGTAGTTAGTTGGTTAACTATCACTAATTATCGATGATATAGTTGCCATACTTTTTATTTATTACGTTTAAATAAGCCACATAAAAACGCCGGTTTTATCTAGAAACTTTCGTAGCAAAATTCGTTACCAATAAGATTATTCAATAATTAGGCACATGATATTTCGGACCATTTCATTTTATTCTACATACTATTTAAACTGTCGTTCAGCTTTATTCGTATAAGTTCTGAGTTTGTATTAAATTAATATAATATACTGTATACATAATATTTTAATAGGTAATTCATAATGGAGTTTATTAATAGTGATAAATCGAAGCTACTTATTATCATATAATAGTTATTTTTTTTTCATTTATAATTGGTGTATCTTCGCAACAAAACATAAAAGTACTGTATAGTGACGTATAGAAAATGTATGTTGATGGGAAGTTCAAAAGCTGTGCCAAAAACTTTACTCAACTTTTTAGAACAATAATACAAACAAAAAAATAACATGTTTTTAAGAGACTACTCAGCCAACCACCACATGGTGTCTCTTGAGTATCGCCAATAGGCTGACATGAAGTGGTAATTAGTAATTATTATGTGGTCACAGTATTCGTATGTCCTTCTAATAAACCCTGGTCGCCACTCGTAGGTGCTTTATTTAGGGACTGAGCACAATTCCCCAAAACTGATTATTTTGTTAACTTCTGGGACCATATAGTCGCGTAAATTACGAATTCCTCGATTGTACCTACTTCTATTACGTACCTATACAATAGTAACGCGTAGTCTCGTGTTGCACTAAAAATATTAAACGACTACACAATATATTTGGAATCCAGCATACCATACCACTATACCAGGTATAAAACACACTAATACTACTTTTCTCGGAATTGGAGAAGTACATATTGTGTTCTACCAGTATAATATTATAGCTGCCTACCTATTTTACATTCTGATAGGAATGAATAATGCATAGTAGTTGTGTGTAAAAATAAAATATATTTACATTTTCGCCGAGTTAAATAATATATATAATATGATTGTATCACTGTAATTCAGAAAACAATATAATCTTTTTTGCGCCACAACTAGATATTTGTATATTTTAATCTAAAATTAAAAAATTGTAATTATTTCCTATGAACTTCTGTTCCATTCAATCATCAAGCTAAATTAAAAACACAAATATAGTTAGTTATATTTTTAAGAATGAAAAAATATGAATTATTAAAATGTACACAATGGTACAAAATTATTTAGATTTATAAACATGAAATTACCTTCTTATTATAATATTATCTGAATCAAAATTGAATTACAATTACGAATGTGGTTATATTATATTAATCAAAGACTGGCTGATGGTGAAATACCAAGAAATACTTCCGTGGTAACAATGTAAACTTCGTTCAGCATTTAAAATACTTTTGTAAAAAATATATAAGCTCGCTTGAAACACAATGTAAGTAAAACAAAATAACTCTGAATTACCCTACATACACTTAAACAATACGGTCTTTATATAATTTCTATCGTAAAGTGTATTTGTGTGTGTGGGGGTCTAAAAATCCCATCTCATGTTGTAAATTCCACATGAAGTAAAATGTATTTTTTTTTCATATTGTGACCTTATTTTATAACGTCCAGTTAAATCCTACAAAGTGTGTTACATGAAGGTAACTACTGTAATCTAAAAGAAAGAAAGAAATATTTTTTTCAAACGATAATATTTTTTTTAACTTCCTCATAGGATCTTTATATAATCCACTGTTTATTTGAATTCAAATAATCGTTCATTCATTCGTGTCACTCTCTCTCTCTCTCTCTCTCTCTCTCTCTCTCTTTCTCGCTCACTTTTGGCCCAATTCCCAGATATAAAAACAAAAACGTTTACCATGTTAAATAAAGAAAACAGCAAACGGGTATCGTGGATAGCCTTAAAGATTATTAAAGCGGCTTTTGTAAATAAGAGCTGGCCCTGGGCACAATGTTCAAAAGCATCTGACATTTGTTTGTCCTATGCCCGTGGGGTGCCAATTGTATAAGCCCCAAATAAATGAGAACGCTATGCGTGAGTCCGTTTTTAATGGGCGTAATGGAGACGTTTATTTTATCTTTTATCAGCTTTAATCGTATTCAACAGAAAATTCTATGCAGACTTAAAAAATGGTTTTCTCTTAGATCTCTTAATTAAATCACATATTGGCCATCACTTATACTATAAGTTATAAACTCTGTAGGACTCTCTGACTCTAGATAAGCTGCACTGATATTGATGATTTAGTTCCAAAATATAGTTTCTATCACACACAAAATTCAAGACATTTTTATAATAACACTGAAGAATAATTATATAAAATATTCTGGTCATCAAATAAATTTTAAAAAAATTCTCATTAATAATACTTTATATTAACAGTAAAAAGTACGTGTAATTTATATAAAATCCATTTTACACTGTGATTTTACGAATGTAATTCATTCGAATTTTATGGGAGAATGGTAAGAGAAAACTAATAGTTTTATCATAACTTTTTGCCAAACATAATTTTTGTTTTAGTTTGGTTCATTTGTGTGATTAATTACTATTTGGCTTCTATTAAATTAAATTTAAAGAGATAATGCATTTATTTTGTTTGTAATTACTAATTAGGTGAAATGTCCCTCTAGAATGACCTATATCCATAACTATAATATGTTATGATGAAAATTATACGTCTATACGTAATTATTATGTATTTATAAAATGTACATGACAACATACAAAAACAAATATTTTATAACATTATCCAAACATAATACTTATTATAATTTATCATTATATTTTCGACTGAAAATAACTATATTGCATTACTGCTTACACAATTACACCGTATTTATTTTGCATGAATATCGAACCCAGAGTTAGAAATTTGATTAAAAATAATTTATAGAAACGAAATTTAATCAAAGAAAACCAAATAATAGTGATAAGGAAATTTACTCCCGTCGTAATAAAATGCTGTATGCACAAAACATATTTTTATGTGGAAAAACGTCGATCAATGATTACCTTGTAATATAATAGCCGTGTATAAATATAAAAATACTCTCTAAGTTAAACTCTATTCAGGATAAGAATGGCCAAATTTGGGGATGAATTACCACTGAGCAGTATATCTTGGATAAGGTTAGTAAATACTATAGTACAATATATACTAGCTTGTATATATTCATACTATTACCAATGAATAAAGAAAACTGCCGAAGCCTCAGTAATCAGTATTCATGCGCGAATTCGGGCATTTTTTCCCTGAATAATTTATAGTTTAGACGAAATAAAATGGTTATTTTTAGTTTGCATCCCACGCAAATTCATTAGACTGACCGAAATTTCACTTTGCGGAATAACTGGAGCAAGTTTGGAAATAGCCTAAATAAAGATTGTTATAATTATTTATTGTTCTAGTATTAAATTATATTTTATATGATAAACCTCTAAGGAAAATTTCCGGGAGGGGGGGGGAAGTAATATCGTATATAATACTTCGTGTTATTTATTGTATATTATTCTAAAAATCTACTTATGGTACATAATATCCACTATAAGGTTATAAGTTATAACTATAACAGACAGCTAGGCTTAAAAAATGTCTACGTGCATATTGTTTAATATTATGCAAATACACTAAATAATGTCAATCATGGTCGCAGAACTGTAAAAGCGTATGAACCCACTTTATATATCTGCAATGAACCTTTGATTAATATAAATGAACATACGTGATATGTGCGTCTTACCCTGAAGCGTGATGCCATCGTCTCGTAATCCTCGGGAAATAAGCCAGTCGTTTTGTCAGACCGGAAATGAAGCAGCTCGCTAGTAAAATACTATATTGGGTATAAATATTTCAATTTTAATACTTACAAGAATCGTTTTGCTAGTGTTACATCGTTCTGCACTCCACCATTAATCATACGTGTACTTAAGGACAGTGGTGGGCCAAAAACCTCGATTTTGAATAAGCTGCGTCATCTTTCAAAGGGGTAGTCGAAGGTGGTGCCAAAATCTATGCTAAAGTCCAGTCACGCGGCCTGACCTTTCAGCCACATTTAATTTACGTGAGTAATGGTGGTGGTAGTAAATGCTTGAATATGAAATCGGATTATTTAAAATTTGAGTTCAGACAACTGCTGCTTGTGAAAGACGACACGAAAACGGTCTTATCGAGAATCAATGGCACAACGAACGTGAAGCAAAAGGCCGGTCACGGTACGCGTTTTCCTAGGACTTTTCTCATTGCATAATTAAATTCTCTCGTGAACGCGGAAAAAACATTCGGTGGCCAAAGTTTTCCGTTAAAACTTACCAACGACAGAAAATATCAAAGCTGCCCGTGGTTCGATATTATACATATACAAAGTGGATTGCAGTCGCCGAATTTAAACTACGGTCAGGACGGAGCCACTTTATACCGAGGTTTAGGTGGCAGACCGCTAGCTAGTAACCATGAAAATTTTCCTTCGGTCAGTCTTCGTGGAACCGTCTTCTTCTTAACGACTCTTATATAAAATCATTTTTACCTCGCCATTCGTGAGTGCAAAGGTGTACTCTGTCTCAAATAATAGTAACAATCAGGCCACACCATTTCCCTAGCTGGTTGGACATTTTCTATATGAACATACTATTTGTGTTTATAATTTGCCGTGATAGATATTATTATCTTGTTGAAAAAGTTTTTTTTTTATTATTAATCTCGTGACTATGCACCGGTCATGTAACAACCAACTGAAAAGCACTGTGTCCCGAGGGCTGTAATCGTTTTCCTTGATAGTAAAATGTGCGATAAAATGTGTTTAGCTTTTATTGTTTATTTTGTTTTTCCTATTTAGTTATGTGACATGTATAAATTTAACTTTTACTTTCAAAAATTAACATTTACCAATATGGTTAGGAGAGGAGGGGTAACAATTAAATTATCACCTGCAGGCACGAAAATTATGTAAGCATCTGTTCTGGTTCACTAAACAAGACAAAAACGACATACAAGAATTATAGAAGTGTCTCCTATCTCTATGCTATTGCCGTGTTCCAATATTTTCATTTATACATGAAAACATAGTATAGTAGGTAGCTAAATAATATTATTATGGGTGTAATACGTATTAGAACATAATGAGAACACAAAAGATCGTGTAAATTAAATAATTATTTTATAATTTATATATGTATGTTATCTACATCTACGTGTTTTGGGTGTTCGCTATATTACTAATTTCATAAACTTGTCAGTACGGTAACGTAATGAACAAGTTTTCTAAGTACATACATGGTATCTTTAACAACTACAAATTCACTAATCAGTGCCAAAGTTCATATAATTAATTATACTATGTTTTATTCAAGACAAATGTCTTTGAGTTATTTCACTACAAAGTCTGTTTACACCATAGTTAAACAATGCAAATTGTGTATAAAATTGTTGATAAATCAAATTGAATAAAAATATATTTTACATACAAAAAATATTTATTTACGATACCGTGTTTAAAAACATTTTAGGAACTTTTTCACTATTTAAATATTTACACAATTGCAAACTTTTGATTTCTAAATAAAGTTAACATAACACATTGTAATTTGTAATATCAAATATATTTTCATTGCTTACAAATTGTATAATATGCCCAATGATATTATATATATAAATACATACGAATTAATAATCTATCAATGCATTAAATCATAAACGTTGCAACTCATATCAGCTAAAAATGACTGGCCACCAATAAGTAGTAATCAATATTTCATATGTATTAAAAAAAAAAACAATAAATTTACTCTTAAAGCATAAATCTAAACATGATTAGAATATACATTAACTAAACGTGTAATTGATCAGGGGGAGAAGCAATTTTGAGATAAAATTAAATAGGTCAGTAAGATATATGAACGCACAAAATGTAGTTATCTATTACCCATCCTGCAATCGTGTGATAACATATAAATCGTTTTAAATAAATTGAAATGAACCACCAATACATATTATTTAGCTACGAACATTTAAATACAAGTTTAAGGCTGTTGAAAGCGAACCATTTTTAAGGGGTCAAGGCAATATTCTATATCCATCTTGATTGTCATGTGTGACTGTGTGTGTAGTGACTGATCATTAGTGAGCGTGAGTTCCCCGAACGATTTATGCAATTGAAAATAAACTACGGCTAAGATTCTTGGGAATCAGTAACTGTCACACGTCACTAAATTTTGCGATCAAAAAAAAAAAAAGTCCTAAAAAGCGGAAGAAAAATTCACCCAGTACCAAAAGCCCGATTTAAATTTTGAAAACCTATTTCAATTCTTCATTCTATTTTCAAGGTTATGTAGGAAATTGATTTTCGATTTTTTTGTATCGTTTAGTTAGTATAGTACTAAATTAATTATATATATTTTTTTTCTCAAAATTTACCTATACTTTAATGTTAATAAAAAAAAATCGAAAATCCATTTCTTACATAACCTAGACAAATGAATAAGGAATTCAAGTATGTTTTCAAAATTAAAATCGGACTTTTCATGCTGGGTGAATTTTTCTTCCGCTTATTGGTCTAAATCAGTGATTCCCAACGTGGGCACTACCGCCCCCTTGTGGGCATTTTTTATTTTGAAGGGGGCGTTTTTATGAGGGGGCGCTAAAGGGGGCGCTCATCTATCATTTAATTTTTTTTTGTTTATAACTGATTGTAATGAAATGTATAACTGCGTAGAGTAAAAACTAATTTAAAATACCAAATGTAATCAAATGTATAGAGTATAAACACTAAAATAACATCAAAATAATTATATTATCGGACTATAGATTCTAGATACTAGGCAGGTACTTGACGTTATTATTTTTTGTGTTATAATTTTATATTAGCAAATTCGAAATAAAATTATATAATTCATATTATTAGTAGGTATTTAAATTTAAAATTAACTAAATTTTAGCGTTAGAATGTTAAATGATATTTTGTCTTAAATTAAATAGCTTATTAAAAATAAAACGTTTATCATTTTAAAAATTGATGGCAGGGGGGGGCGGTGTGAGATTTTTAAAATCTAAAAGAGGCTTTGAGTAAAAAATGGTTGGGAAACACTTGTCTAAATGCACGGAAAAACTACCCTCTTTTCAACAACCTTAAGAAAAATAATTTAATTCAAACCTCATATTCTATATTATATATCACAGACGTTTAAAACTCGAAACAAAACTAAACTAAAACAAATGTTAGGTGGATTATTAATATAACATTAACAATTATAATTCAATGTACCTATGTAGTGAAAAACGATTTAACAATTTGTGTATCGGGTTTTATATACGTGTATGATGTCGTATTTAATTGGACGCACCGTGCACGTGTTTTAATTATTTTTTTAAAATTTTTAATTTCAGTTGAATTTTGGCTCCTTCCACTGGACCATTACCTTCGTATTGCCGAGGATGTCACCATGGACGTTTACATCAAAAACCCTAAGGGGACACGTGTCGCACTTTGGGATGACGTCCCGTCGAGCCGCAACACTCCATTCCGCTTTATGTTGTCCGAGTTGGCTGTCGTCGGAGAATGGACTGTTGAGGTGGCCTCCGAAGGGGTGACATTCAAGACGGCTGTGAACGTGAGCAATGCAAGAGGTTCCACTGATCCGCCGAAACGGGAACAGACGATAACTGAAGAACACTTCGTGGAATTACGATTTGGACACGAGATGAGACACAAATACAAGCCTGGGTTACCTTTCCTCGGAAAAGTTAGTATTGTGAACACAATTTTTCCGTTTTAGTTGTATAATAGGTATAGAGTAATTTTCTATCGAGATTGATAAAAATAAGCTCGTATCTCTGAAACGCTTAATAAATATCGATTGAACTCCGAAGTGTTGTATTTTAATCAATACGGTTATAGGTCAAGTAATAAAATTTGCGTTTTGTTTTTAGTTTTAAAAGTATTTTATGTATTTTACAGGTAGAAGCTATGAGTTCGGAAAAGAATCTACGGGTCCGCGTTAAGGTATTTGACAACTCCACTACAATCTATAGCCAAGACGTTGAAATAATTCAAGGCGAAGGAACATTCGTTGTCCCAGCAATTTTATCTGACAATGAAATAATTGTACTTCAAGTGAGTAAAATAATTTAAGTATTATAAGTTTATTTTTTATGATTCGTTTATCCTTATTTTTTCAACGATTTTATATTATACGCTCTACCGCACATAATAATGTTGAGTCAATTTACAACTGAAAATAAATTGTTAATATATATTATATCAAATAACATTTACTTCTAAAATATATATTAAAAAATGTCGAAAAGAACAAAACAAAAAATACACAAATTCATTATTGATTACAACATTATAATATATTTTATATAATTTTAAAACAGGCTGAATTAGTATCCGTCGAAGGAAAAGAAATCGAAGGACACTATGTATTAGCCAAAGAATTTATACAAAAATGGAACTCTACATCAGACTGTTACTTATTGGTCGAAGGAGTCGAACATACTTTAACGGTAATAACTAGTTACCAAATTAATACGATAATATTAAAGTTTAAGAGGTTTTAAATATTAATATAAACTAACAAAATATATATGCTGTTTGGTTACACTATAATATGATTGTCATTAGGCAAACGAAGAAGCAGAAGTGGTTGTGCTATCGTCGTGTCCTTGTAACCGATACGTTAACTATGTTGTGACCACCGAGGGGCACGTGGCTATTTGGCAAAAATATAAGCCAGTGGTCCACATGACAAAAATCATGGACCAAGTGGACATTTGTCGATTCAATTTAACGTATGTCACTTTGAGAAAATGAAATCAAGACCTAACACATTTAATTGACTCGTTATTTATTTAATTATCAATATTATTGTAATGTAGATTCAACGTAGACCCCGTGATGGCACCCACTAGTCACTTATTGGTTTACTATACCACCGAAAAAGGAGAAACAATAAATGATGTAATTAGTTTCAACGTCAAACAAACCGATCCAAAGGTACAATATTGTATTAATTGAAAAATATTGAATAATAAACAATCATAATCCAAAGAGGTTCGTTTGAATTAGGTGAAAATTAGTTTGAAGGATAATAAAAACAATTGGTATCCGGAAGAACTGATGGAACTAAATTTAATGGCCGAAGAAAACTCATTGGTGTGCTTAATTGGAGGCAGAGGGACGGAAAATATATCTCCGTCAAGGTTAGTCTTACAATAGTTGTCTGCTGTAAAAATGTATTCTTATTCACGCAACATTCTCGACAATAGGAACATGGACGATGACACTGATCTTCTTGAATCCGGATTGTTATTCCTTGAAAAACGTTTAGACGGTAAAGTGACAACTTCCAGACAAAGTGACCTATATCCAAGGCATCATAGCTTTTTGGATACATTTTCGATGGATCAACTATGGACATGGAAATGCGTAAACTTTACGTGAGTACTATACCTATTTACTATAGAAATATTTGACAAATAAAATGAATATAGTGTACTATAAGATAGGGCTTGCATTTTATAACCGCTAAAAATTAATGAAATATTCACTACCTATAATATTAACTAAAAAATTCTTAAAATTAGCGATACAATATGCACAAAAACACATAATAAAATAGCAAAAAATATAAAAATGTTTTTATTGCTCAATTTCAATTATCTTGTATTCAAAATGTAAAACTTATTTATAATATTATCCAATATGAATGATAAAAAAATTAAAAATACTAAATTTTATTTGGATGAATTAATTTATTCAATGTAATGAAATGTAAATATTATTCTTCACAAACATGTTTCTACTATTTTTATTAAAGTTACGAGGTTTATGAAAAATACAAAATTAATTTAATTTAATATAATGCTATAACAAAATAGTACAAAATTGAGAAAATATCGCTTAAAATCTAAAAATTCTTATAATCATATGTAATATAAAATTTTATAATTTGAATTGTTGATGAATAAACTCTTTTATTTTTAATCTGTAGCCTATAATAGTTAAAAATTTAATAAAATCCTAGTCCTGATTATTACTAGGTACTGTTAAACTGATGACAAAAAATTATAATTATGTTAACATTTTTAAATAATTAATTGACATACAAAAAAAGTATATATTAATATATATATATATATATACAGTATCAACGCTTAATTATAATGAAAAATGTTCTGTTACTAATTTTAAATGCAAAAAAAAAGTAACAAAAAAAACAATGTTCCAACTTCCGAAGAGCAAAATATGAATATTGTTGTTTGCAAAGTGTTTAAAACCACAGCAGTCAGTTTTAAGATGAGATGCTAGGAAAACTTTCATTAGAGACATTTTTAAGTTTAAAATGCTTTCGAGAATAACCAGGTGGCCGCGATTAATATAGCCGTACACAACAGCCACTTAAGTGAACTTTAAAAGATTGAATGAAATATTTAATTTAATCATATCAACAGACTTTGGTAGTAGTTTAAAATAAAGATCTCTATAAGTTTATTAATATTATAAAAATGTACCTAATTTTCAAACTCTATTTACGAAGAACACCACCGTAAATTCAAAATGTTAAAAATGTGATTTGACACCGATAAATCATTTTAAAAATTAAATATAGAGGTAACTATAAAACTTTGTTTTAAGGAACCATGTCTTTTTCCATAAATCAATTGTTAACAGTCAACTATTTTAACGTAACAGGAGCGATGTCATGAAAAAAGGCATGAATATTCATGCACCGTCCAAAGCAGGCCATTGGAAATTGCGCATGTTAACTGTTGGTAGCACTGGACTTAAACTAACAGACACATTAGACATCAAAGTCACTAGCACTTTGGAAGTAGATGTTCGTACACCAGTCGAGATAAACGTCGGCGAGACAGTCCAAACAGATATTTACGTTGCTAATAACGTCAATTCTTGCATGGATGTAAGATATACATACATTTATACACGAATCATGAGCATAATATTATGGTCATATTATTTTGATAAAATAATGAATAGTATAAATAAAAATGTTTAAAAAACGGTTTCTTGTAGGTGAATGCACTCCTGTCTTTGAGCGAAGGCGCTGTATTTAGCAGTTCCAATCAGCCGTTTGTCGCAGAAAAAATGAGATTAGGTGCTTACGGTGCCACGTCGTTAATCGTTAGAATTACAGCGCTGAAAGAAGGATTAAAAAATCTTACCGGTAATTAAACCAAATGTTTCCGTCGAGCGAAATAATTTATTCCACTCAATTGTATACAATCATGTATGGGTAGGTGTACATATTATTTAAAACCGTAATTTTTTTCAGTGGATATCTCGGGTTACGTGAGCGAAAAATGTCACTTAATAAACGATAATAAAAAATCAGAAGATCTTGAATTGAGCAATTCAACCGCCAGTATCGTCGTAAAATCCGTACCCATCTACGTGCACCCAGAAGGCATTCAACATCAGACCACCGACAACGCTTATTTCTGCGCCAATGGTGACGACCGTTTTCTTTTTTAAATAATTATTTATTATAACAATCGTTTGCTAAATGTTTCAATCGATCTGTAGAACAACTCATCGTGTCGACGACATCAGATTTCCGGTACCAACACATAAACGCGCCTAAAAACCGAGACGGTATTGTATTCGAAATACAAGCGAAAAAAAGTGCTCATATTTTACTAAGTCAAGAACGCAAACCGACCACGTTGATGTACCAGATCGTACTCGGTGACTTGGATAATACTATTTCGTGGATAGGTCGCGGAAAACACGGTGAACACATTTTCTTCTTGAAACTTACTCGATCAGCGATCGTAATAATTTAAACCGTATTTAATCATACGGCTCCTTTTTTTAATTTCAGGAAATGGTGTACATTTAACGAGTCGCAACACTCCCGGGATTCTATCTGAAGAAGAGCCACGCACGTTTTGGATCAGCTGGGAGAAAGGAGTGTTGGCGTTTGGTTACGGTCAGGAAATCCATCAGTATCCGTTGCTGAAATGGAATATGGACAAAAAAATAAAAATAAACCATATCGGTTTCGCCACCATTCTTGGGACTACAGGGCAGTTCAGAGTGTGGAATTACAACGACGAAGCTGGCTTCTCGCAAGTACTGCATTTAGAAACGCCCAATACGATGATATCGGGATCCGAATCTGGCACTTTGGTCGTAACTGGAGGTTTAAATTTCCCATTTTTCGTGCAGAATGAGCCCAAATTTTCCACGAGGTACGCAATAAATACATGATATATTTCTGATCAGCGCATTATTTACGTTGGGACTATTATTCGTTTAGTTTGGTATCGTTCCTTTCAACTTTCACGCCACTTCTCATGTCTGAACACAATAATAACGGCACCGAAGAAAAATCACTCGTAGATTTATTATCGAAGAGCATACCAGTACTACTTTCGTATCAGAACCCCGATGGGTCGTTCGGAGATCATCCAAACGTACCGTGTTACTGGTAATAAATTATAAAAGTACCTAGCTCACCATACGTTATATTTTATTGTTGTAAACTTTTAGGTGTGACATTCGAGTACTCGAAATATTATGGAGAAGTCAGTCTCACGTTGGTGTGGACTCAGATCTAATCAAAGGGCTGAAAACGTGGATCCAAAAGCAGGTTTTCGAAGATTTTTCAACTGTTGCTGGTCAATCTGACATGGAAATGAACCAAATAATATGCGCCGCTGATACTTTGGCCACTCTAATGGAATTAGGCATAGAATCTGAAGTATGTTCAGTGTAAAAAACTAACTATTAGCATATTAATATCTAATGAACTAACTTTAATTTATTAATGTTGATGTACCTAACCTATACAACTATCCGAACAATAATTCATTTTTTTTTTAAACTTAATTTCAACAGATTGATTCAAAAATTGCAAATCATACCAAATCATATCTCGAACAACATTTAGATAGTGTTGTCAAACCATACCCACTTGCTATAACGACCTATGCGTTGATGGTTTCGAATAGCTATTTCACCAAAAAAGCTCTAACAAAATTACAATCTCTTTCGACAAACCAAGAAAGTGAATTTGGATGGCCCAAAGTACATCCTACGTCCGATTGGTACGACGACGTAGTGCCACAAAAAAAAGGTGAAAACAGTGAGTGATATAAATAGTATTGAGTTTTTAACTACTAGCACCTTATTAAAACCATATACCGTGTTATAGTTTCGATCGACGAATTCAAAGCTTCATTGTATTGTTTAATGATCTACTCGGCAAAACGAGAATTGAAATCATCCGAACCTATAGTCCGTTATCTATACTATAGAACTAAAATCTTGGATACATACCCAGAGGTATGCATCACAGTGTGAAATTTAAAAATATATCACGTGGTTAACTATCCTTTTTCCATTATAGTTAGCGTATCTAGCTGTGAAAGCATTCGCTATGTATGATAAAATTGGATCGGACCCTCACCGGAAATTAACAATTTCCCTGGCTACTTCCGGTATGGAATTGACCGATACGTTAGAACTTGACCCCAGTACAAAATCACAATACTTACATTTACCTTCTTTGCCGACTAAAGTATTTGTCTACGCTACCGGTGCTGGATGCTCAACAATACAAGTTCGTACTTTTAAGTTTCTTACATAACATAAAATATATTAATATTTTAGTTTAAGTTATAAATTACATTACAATTACATATCAATAAACCCAAAAATGTTATTTTCAATTTTCTCAAAATAACTTTAAATACTACTTAATTTTTCTTGTATCCACCCAGTAGATTTAATATTTTTCCAAAGAAAATATTAACATTTTTAAACAGCTATTACCTATTATACGTCAATGGTCAATATAATACAGTTGACAGTTACATTTTTTTCAAACATAGATATGTTTTTACCTTTTGGGCTGGGTACAACATTTTTTTAACCGATTTTTGCGAGGCTTATTTTCGTAACTCTTTGTTTGTTGCTATAGAAACTCAAATCAACAACAATAATAATAATAATAATAATTAAATTAAATTAAATTAAATTAAAAACAAAATTTAGCAGGCTACCCAAAAATATATCTATGATTCCTAATTTTTCTTGCAAAGGAAACATATCAAATAGCCCGCTACTTTGAGTTAAGCACTAATACGTATTTCTTTTAAGAATCTATTATTAGTTTTAATGAGTGTTTTTTTATTTTAAAAGTTTAATAAGCATTATATCATCTTAGTATTAATTTACAATGAATAAATAATCTAGTATAATTTCATCATATTACACATTTAAGTAAATTAACTAGACTTAATATGATAGATTTGTTATTTCCTTTACCCATAAGTAAAAATTATATTTACGGATATAATTATATCGATACGTAATATTGAAATGTTTGTAGTTAAATCATACTACAACAAGGTTTATATTTATTTAGACCTTTAATTTAAGACAAAAGATATCGGTTTTAAAAGTTTTTATTTATTTTTCAGGGAAGAGTTTTGTATTCTACCTATACTACTGCAGAAAATGATAAAAAACCTTTTGATCTATGGTCAGGGGTCACTGACGTCATTCAACCAAGTAAAGGTTTTACAGATGAAATATACGGCCATGCGATAACATTAAGACTAAAAACATGCTTTAGGTATATTATACAATTATTCAACACCGATGACTTATAATTGTTTTATTTGTCATACTATTGTGTAGGATGAACAACGAGACGGAAGATGCTATAAGACTAGAAGTGAAACTCTTCTCGGGGTATTACTTTGATAAGATTTCGTCTGCTAGCGTATCGGATGTCCATCACGACTCGCATTCAAATCATATTTGGTTTGTTTTCGCTAAGGTAGGTACAATACTTGCTTAAAATACTTAATCGCCGACGGAGAGTGTGCGTATAAGTTGAAACTAAATTCAAATTAATATTCAATCGTAGGTAAAAAGTAGCTGTATCGTTTGCGTATCGTATACGGCCAAGAGCATTCAAAAAGTGACTGGTCTACGACCGGCTGTGGCAAAAGTGTACGTCGTGTCCAGGCCGGACCAGAGCTCGTATAAACTGTTCCATGTAGATGAAGAACAGAACCCGCTGGCCGAAGGGTTGACAGACATGCAAATTGCAGACTGGATAACTAACGATTCTAACGGTAATTACACGTCAATATAAAATGACCTACGGTAACACCTATTATAATATTATGTATTAATTTTATGTTTTTCAATTAATTTTACGTTTAGGCTTTCCCGTTGATAACAACAACCCGTGCAAGTGTAACAATCACTGCGAACCACCTACGACGGAGAAAACGACAGTTGTGCCGACTACATTGAGCACTCCTAATCGGAGACCGTCGACTTTTGCGGCCACTACTTCCGCATTTACCGGAGACGTGACGACGGACGGAACACCAGCTGCGACTAGGTCGACAAAGGCGGAGGAAGTGCTGTCGAAACCAAGGATCGCGACGATCCCGACGAAGATCAAACGAGCGCCGGTGAAGTCGTCCGGCAATGTGGTGCGCAACATGAAAAAACCCAACAAGAAAACCGATAAGGACAAGGATTCCAATTCCAAGCACAGGGCGAATGACAACGGGCCCGACTCGGGCATTCGCGACTCCTCGCCGTTGAAAGATACCGTCAATACCGACCACGCGACGATGACCAAAATGGCTCAAATGAATACGATGACCAATATGGGCCAAATGAATACGATGAGAAACGGTAGGCCGTCGGTTGTTGGCGGCTCGACAACAAAACCGACGACGACGACAAAAGTCACAACTGCGCGCGACTCAAACGTGACGACGGCACGAACTACCACTTATACCGCGGTGACCACGCCAACTTCTACGAAGCCTTCAACCATCACGCCAATGGCTCTAACTACTTTGCAGGCATCTAAAACATCAACACCCAGCAGCTCGGCTACGACAGTTACTTCTCGATCATCCACGACCACGGCCGCTTCCATCACCACCACCACCACCACCACCACCACCACCACCGTTGTGACACCCTCAACAGTCAAACCCGTGCAAGAAACTTCATCAAAGTCGTCAATATCGGCCACGACTTCCGTGTCACCGGCAACGACGGCCAAGACGTCACTGACCACTACAGCGACAACAGCAGTAAAACCTACTGTGACCACGGCTACACCCCCTTCAGCGGCGACCACAACCACTGTGGCTAGAAATCACACGACACCCATGACGGCCAAACAGCTGGCGCCATCCACGACTCCGGTCGCCGACCTGATACTTGAAGCAAATCGAAACAAAAAGATCGCTGCCGATGACCAGAAGAAGAACGGCTCTGAATAATACTCGTAATTGATGTTTGGTTGCTGCTCGAAACTAAAATATGAATTGCTCCAAAATGTATTTTATTATTATTATTATTATTACTATTATTATTACCACCCACTATCTGCAGATTAACAGTACAGCAATAATAATCTGCGATGTACATAATTTGGGCGCATTACCGCTTTAGATATGGGATTTTATCAAATATTTATTTACTTAGTTATACAAGCAGAGTTGGTTTTTATTTAGATATACAAGGGCATAATGACATAACATGATAATATTTATGTACAACGTGTGAACTACAAACCATATCGTCGTCCATATTGATATGAGTTAACTTAGAACGTTTTTAAGTGTTATCGAAATAATGATAAAAATACACATAATAAGGTATCGAAATAAAAAAAAACTTACTAATAATACATCTTCAAGTAGACATACAGTTTTTGACATTGAGTGACAATCAATAGATATGAGTTTCAGATGTTACCTTAGTATTGTAAACATTTATGCCGTTCTGTTTTTATTTTCACGACAAAAGTATTATTAAATTTCATAAAAATGCTCAAAATAATATATAATATATATAATATATTATACTATTATAGATGTAATATGCCAATTTTTAGAGACACATTTTGGTGCTTTTTGGCTAGTCAATTCGTTTTTCCGTTCGAAATACGTCCGTTTTGATTAGATTTTGTGAAAAACTAAAACGGATATCAAAATAAAAATAAATAAATAGTTCAAGTAGAATAAACGAATGAAGTAACGTAAAAACATTTTGCTTTTATAAATTTCATAATTCGTTACTATTAAGAATTGTCTACTATAGTAATATTGTAAAATAATAATAGAATTTTTCATATTTCAATAATATTGCACCCACGGTAACTATCCGACACAACTATATTTCTAATGTAATATACAACGTTATTAAATACATTTTATTAATGCACGCGTATATTCTGGTACACATGACGTTTCCGCAACAATAATACTATTTTTAGGTATTATTATTTCCAACTTTTATTGTTATGAAACTTACTATAAGTGTAAAATTATTTTTAATGTATGCATGTGTTGTGTGTAGCCTCAACCTCGTAGTTAATAAGTTCGTTTTCAGTATAATTATACTATGAATGTGGATAACTAAAATAAACCAAACCTTTTAACGTATATATAATAATTAATATAATATAGTATAATAACATTATTATATAAATTATTGTCACAACGAAAACACTTATTTTATTTTCCGTGTCAACATTACAATATTTATTTTTTTAATCTAAACAGTTTTTAGATATTTAAACTATGTAATATGTATATTATTTTCCATTAAAAATTGTATTCTTTTACCTCAACACATAATGAATATAATATGTAGTGTGCTGTCGTTGGCTGTTACGACTTTTGTACTTATATTGTTGCAATAAAGTTGTAGTGATGCTCAGATTCTATAAGAGCATTGAGTATGTTGTATTACATATTATAATAATAATTATTATTTTTCTTTTTTCTTATTATTAAATAATTATAAACACAATATTTTCATCTTCTCTCTTAGCATCGATAGCGAAACAAATGGCATAATTATGTTATACAATATCGTCATTGTTGTGCACGAGGCCGCACAACGACATTAACAAAAACGCATACAAAAGAATAATGTTAGATCAATTTTAAAACATAACGAAAACGTATAGTATAGGACGTAATTGTGAGTTTACGCTCTCATTTTCCGAGCAATATCTTTCTGGTGTTTCCAAAGTTCTGGCCGGCTTGTGTGGCACCTTTGTTCTGTCCGGCTTGCAGTCCGATGACTCCCTCTCCGGCCCTCAATTGCATTTCAGTAAAATCACGCTTGTTCTCCTCGGACGGCCTTGGTCCCAACGATGGGCCTCTCCATTCTGGGTGTTTGTGTGCCTAAAACCATCGATCGGTATAAATACTCCGCTTCCGGTCACCGTTTTTTGTTAATAATATGTTCGTTGCATGCACGTTACAGACATATCAATATCAATTTATGGAATGCAACCCCCTCCTCCCCCCAGTGAAATAGTTCCCAACATTATTAGAAAGAGACAGCCAACTATACCCGTTACATGGGCGTAAATATGGTTAAAAATCTGGATGGGGGCTACAATAATATCAATTAACACGTCGTATTACCATAATATATTATATGGTTTACGAGGTTAAGTCAGGAAATATTTTTGGGGGTCTTAAAGAGTTGGGGGTGGTCCCCCTAATTCCCCCCCCCCGATTTACGCCTATGGCCTGTACACATGATCGCTCGTATGTGTATTAGCTATCTTTGTTGTTATTCGACTTCGTTCTATCTCACACCATTAATGGGTAGAGATGGACTAAGTTGTGTGACATGTTTTTCTAACAACGTCAGCCCCCGGACCCCTCTCTCACCCTCTCTATATCTCTCTTTCTCCCTCCTACCATTTAATATCTTATTAGGTCTATGGTCACGTACCGTCCTGCCGATGGCGAATATCGTCATGGTCACTCTGTATACGTTCTTTTGTTCGAACAAGTCAACAGACTGGAACAGATCGACGTCCGGGACACCGTATTGAATGCAAGCCTTTTGAAATCTACAAAAAGACGTACGACAGATTTAATAAGCATCATCGTTAATTAATACGTACTCACTATACAAGTACATATATGTATATAATATATTATATTTGTTTAAAAACAGCAGACATTTACGGCATATACCTAATATTCATGTGTACGGCTGTTAAAACCACTTTATAGTAACCATTAGGTTTACAGAATTTATTGGTATACAATGATTGCAATAAATTTGTATAATAACCGAATAGTATGTAATTAGGTTTATGTATTTTTAATTCGTATACAACAGGGGTCTTCAAACTTTTTTATTGAAGGGCCACAAAAAATATCAAATGCTCTTAGCGGGCCAAAAGTTTATTAACACATAATTTTTAATTTTATGAAAATATAGGTATACAAATATAAGTTAACTTTAAATCTTTTTATAAAATATTGTCTACAATATACTTAAATATAATTGGTATAAATTTAAATTATAATAATATATACATTGTAATTTTAATAATTTTTATCCAAGTATTTGTCAGTCATGGCCGATCTATATTTCGATTTGATGTATTTCATTTTAGAAAAAGTTTGTTCGCACAAATAAGTCGTAGCAAATACAGATATATATTCAATTGCAAATTTTTTTAAATTTGGATACTGTATAATATCTGGGAGAAATTTATAAAAATCAACTAAAGTCTCTTCACGATGTTTGATTTTCAGTGTAAATAATAATATTTATAATAAAGGCACTGCAAACTTAGACATGTAACTGTACAAACGTTATGAAATGATTTCGTCGTACCGCTCGTCTATGTGACTAATCTCTACGTTATCGACGTTAAAACTAAAAATATAAAAGGAAATTGCAATGTCTGTCGTCATAAATTATGATACGTGCCCGCGATAACGACTTTTTAAATTACACATATATTTAGATATCTATATTTTATTTACCGTCTTATGGGTGCTGCGGGCCGTTTAAAATTTGTTCGCGGGCCGTAGTTTGGAGACCCCTGGTATACAATATTAAAAATAGTTTAAGGCCAATAATTGCGATATTTTATTACCAAATATAGGTACTATACTCAAGAATAATATTATTACAACCCAAATCCTTCCTCCCTAATCTTAAAATAAAAATGATATTGTATTCTAGAAATCACTAACAAGTACCTACTTTATTATTAATATTATTGTAATTGCTGTTATTAGACGTAGGTACATTTTAGAACAAGAGCAGCAAAAAAATTTAATATATAAACGCAAAATCCTATCTTATCCTCAACATTTATTGACAACCTAATAATAAATTTTCAATAATCTGAATGATTTACTCATTATTCGATTTTAAGCAGTTTTTAGTTCTTTTTGGCAAATTCTCAAACATACGTATTCACTCTTCATAATTTATTTTATAATCCATCCTCCACAGCTTTTTAATATTTACTATGCTAAAGTAGGTAATTAAAAATCCGTGTCTATATATAAATAAATACATAATAATAATAATAACAGTTTTGTAAGTAAAACAAATATTTCAAGTTAATAAATAAATATAGTCTATAACTATACTGTAAATATAAAAAATATAAAAAATATGTCACCAGTTTAAGCTCAAGATGGACAAAAATTAATCCATAAAACTATAACGCATTAAATAAACTACAGAGGGAATAACAATAAAAAAAACTGCAATATTTTTGCTAAAAACAAAAATAGAATTCGACGAATTTTCAATCGAACGGTTGTGCCAAAAGATTGAGCTAAGATTATTAGAATGGTTTTCCTGTATACCATGTAGTATATACGCCATTTTAAAAATTCTCATCATATGCAAATAATCGAGATTTAAACAATATGGTATAAGTGGTATAACTATACAATAGTATAATAAAAATAATTTAAAACAGTCTAATGATTGTAATTTGAATACCTATTTTGCATTTGTATTTTTATTAAAACACATTTCAGCCGATTTGAAAGAAGTAAAGAAATCAGTTAATTTTTATAATATTATATACCTCTATAGTCTATAGGCTCTATGATGTGTCGGTAAACTATAAGAGGTTTTAAATAAAACATAAAAACCTCTAGTTGATCCCAGCTGGATATTTTACTAGAAAATAATATTTATTTCATGACGAATAGAAAATCATTTAGCACCGCGACAATAATTTATAATAATATTATTATACGTACTGGCTTATGTTGTCCATCATCTTATAATCGCCACCTGAAGTGTTAATTTTGGGTATAATACCCGGTGCCAGTTTGTTCATCAGCTTGCATAATAAAACTCCGTCCCTGAGTGCTAGCTCGAATGGCAAACCTAAACCATTGATCAAGTACGACCGGGTTAGGTATGTGTTTATCAAGGTATCAATATATTTTTGCAATATAACAATATAATATTATATAATATTTACCCGGTGCAAACTTTTCACCAGTCACGGCTTCGATCCATTGTTGAGCTTCGACTTCTTGATCCAGGTCTCTTTTACCGGCAACCTGAAATCAAATTACCACACTAAATTCAATAGGATTTCGACTAGTCTTCGTGGTACACTGTTGCTTGCAACCGGTGATTTATTTCAATCAAAATATACCAATATCAAGTCAACCATACCGATAGATACAGTCATGCGATTTTAGATACCCATTAAAACTGATATGAATTGTTTATGATGTCTAATTGAGATCAGTCAGGCAATTTTATCGAATTTCATTCATTCACTCCTTTAAATATGGTTTGAATATTTAAAACTCATGGCATTATAAACGGTGACTATTCAACATTTAAATTAAAAATCCTTAAATTTGGACTGTTCAATGTCAAGAGTATAGACATATCAACGAATCAGTTTTCAGAAGTATTTTTCCTGAGTATTTGGTTAGGTTAGGTTAGGTCCTTCACTTGAGTAGGATTGACAAAAAGTACACTTCAAATATACAAATAATGAGCATAATACGATATTATATTATATTCTTAATCGTTCACGCGGTGGGAACTTGTACGTTAGGTTTAGCGCAGTGGCGTACAAATCCCCCCAAGGACAAAAAAAAATAATGAAGAACTCAGTTTTGAAATGGTCAGAATGAAAAATATACAGTACCTAACTCTGAATATTTTTATTATGGCCTATGATAGAATCATTCCGATAAACATATTATTTGTATAATATAATTTATATGGAGCGCTCCACCATTTATTTTATATTACAGTCACACACACTAATTGGTACTTATTACTACGCATATATCTTTAGCAGACTTACAAGACCAACAATTAGTTTCCTTATTGAGCTCATTAAAGCTGTTCGTTTGCAATCCTATTAACTAATTTCCAAACACAGAGACATATTTGTATTATTTTTAATGTCATATGCAAAAAATATAAACATCGAATGTTGTTGAGTATTAAACTCGCCGTGAACGTATAATACTGTTTTATTTAGAAAGGATTAAAATATAAATATCCCGTTTCAATTAAAAACAAGTATGTGTAGTTGAGGTTTGTATCTTTACTACCATATTGGGTTCTGATGTTTCTGAACGTATATGGTACAGAGAAATAAAATATCTTGTCAAGGTGACAATAGCCAACCGGACCTTAATAGTAGGTATAGCCGATACCCACGTAAATTAAACGTCAACACAAAATATAAAAGCATAAAGTATTACTTATCCAATGTTATGTTACTATATCATAATACATTATATTATATTTCACGATCATAGTGAATATAATTATTACGTCATAATTACAAGATGTCTAAAAACTAAAGTCACTTAGAAATATAAAGATATTTGTCTACTATTTTAGCACTTTAAATTTAATTTTTTTATTTGAGATTTATAATTTAATAATGTAAAATTAAAATAACTAAATTAATATTTATAAAATTAAGTCTTAAGATTTTTAAATTGCAAATAAAAAATAAATAAAAAGTATTTCAAATGTAGTTTTAAGTGTAAAATGAAAACAGAAAAATAAAATATCATCTAAAATACTAAATCTTATGTAACTTTCAAAAAATGCACAAAATATTTTACAAATTACATCATAACGTCTATAAAATATTAAATAAATAAGAATTGTCTGATAAGACTGTTGGACTTTTTTTATCATTGCAGATTTCAAGTATAAAACTAAGGTAATAAATTTAACAAAGGCTGTATGTTGAATGGACGCGTTCGTATACAGTTGTGTACGAGTATAGTTTAAAATGTATTTTATAACAATGATTCAAAATTAATTCATTAAATAGAAACGTTTTTTAAAAAAATCATTGCAGATAGATTTTTTTGTTAAATATGAGATCTTTAAACAGACATTCAACTGTATTTAAATAAAAATGAAAATGTCGCAATCGTGTGTCTTATAATATATTACCTATGCAGTTGGGTAAGTACCCTACACAAAAATAGTTTCAAAATGGTTTAATGATCGCTTTAAGTTACATCTTACGCGTTCACGAAGAAGTTCGGTACAATGTGAACCTTATATCGTATCAACATATTTTTTTATTGTTATTATTCTTTTTATAGTCAACGGTCACACGTAATCAAAAACTTTTAAATCATAATTTTAATGGTTATCAAAAGTTGACTAAGATCCAAGTTCTATTTGCAGGGAAACGTTTAATAAAACCTGAACCCCCTTTTCTTTGCGGAGGACCTTCGACGTGGCACATATATAATATTATTATATACCTACCTACGTATTTGATTCCTTGCCAACCGAGGGTTTATTTATTTCATATAAATAAAATCCGATAATATCGGAAGAAAAATGCATTGAATACGCACACTCAATTGGCACACTCACACACATTTGTATCTTTATATACAACAGGGAGTCGCATAAATCAACGACTGGCCTGCATTGCATCACCTCAGGTTACACCACGCATACTGTGTGTACTCGGATTAAAACATTATTATTTATAAATAACACGTGTAATGAAAATCAAGAAACTAACTATAATGCAAGTTATCACTTATCCCACGCTGTACATGATATTATCATGTAAAACGTAAATTGTGGTTGTTCGTAAACACGTATTATCACTACAGCTGGAAACATAAACTTTGAGATAACAACGAAACAAAAATCCTAAAATTATACTTCGGTTGATTTATCAACACCTTGAACTGAATTAAAATGAGGAATATACTTGATTTTTATATTTAGATCGTTAATGACAAGTCGACTACATCAGACTAACCGACTGGCTCTCCCCTCTAACGATGACTATGAAAAGATATTTTCATGATGTTATGGTGTTCCTTAGACACTTTATTAGACGTGATGAGTATGATAAAGTAGTCTAGCGAACGTGACCTTGAATTAAAAAAAGTAAAACTTTAAACTATAAATACATTTGTCAAAATTAAAATATGATATAGAATAAAGATTAATTCCACCTAAATAAAAGGCAAGTATTCAATACATTTTAGCTGTCAATTAAACCATTTGTATGGTTTACATATTATTATGATTGATCGCGCTTTTATATATTTTAATAATAAATTAGAATTAAAGTTCATGACAATTCCATTGTATAGGTAATCAATAGCATCGTTGTAAGTTTTTATAATCAGTTATTCAAACAATTAAATTAACTTTATAAAAACTTAAAATGTGTTTTTTTAATATATTAAATAGATATTATGTTAAAATGTTTTAATTTTAATTTAAATGTATTCCTTGAGAAATATAAAAATGCATAACAATGGTTTGTTAAAATTGGAAATTAATACACATATATTATGACGTATGATAATCATTAACTGAACAAAATACAAACTTAACTATCATAGTAGGCGTTAAGTTTAAACTAACATTGACTAAAACGAACTTATTAATTATTTCTTTATTAGTTATTATTAAAACCATTGATTAAAGTAATAAATAGTAAATACCTATTTAATGACATATTATTATATTTTAACATGTACCAATTCCATCATATTTTGCAACATCTCCAACAATTAGATATACCGCCTACTTTATCTCTTGAAACTAATTTGTTCAGTAATGCTAGTCCAATACGAATTCAGTTGTACACATTTTATTAAATATCAGTACTACAGACTTTATTATTTTAAAATATTTTAGAGAAATTTTGATGAATGCGTCAATAGCACAATAATAGTAATTGTATGAATACCTAGATAATATGTACTTCTGAATTATTACTGATCCTAAAGATAGTTATATATATTACACAAATATACCCAAGTGCCTATATATTTTAATGCGCTTTCTAATAACACTGTTTTAATCAGCATTATTCCACAAATATCATAAAAATCGTATTAGAATAATATAAAACTAATAGGCAAGTGTATAGGTACCGTACTAGGTAGCTGATAAATTACTATAGTACATTTAAGATTTATCAATATTACATAATATATTAAAATTGGTTGTATATATAATATTATTATCTATATACCTAATATGTAAAGAAGAAAAATTGTTTGTTCGAGGTAATCTCCGGAACTACTCAACCGATTTAAAAAATGTTCGTATCATCAGAAAGCTACACTATTCCAAAGATATATAGGCTATATTTTATCTCGATAAGTGACCCTTAATTTTTTTTATTGCAAATTTGAAAATTCTATAATAATAATATTTTTATTTATTCATTTTTTTTAAATTTATACAATATACTCCCCAACTGCTAAGGTTATTGTCAAAAATAATATATTTTCGTTCATTAAAGGGTTGATATTGATTACAAAAATTAAAACAATTATCATGATTGAATATAATTTTAGACATGCATGACTGTGTTAAAAATCTTTAATGGAGATTAAGATGTGGTAAATCCACGGAAACTTGTCACAAGAAGTTTTGAACATCACTACGCATGGTATTAAATGACGAATTGAACATAAATTTTAAATCATATAGAGTAAGTATTTTTAACGGGCTGCGCAGTGCACGGGATCAGCTAGTATAATATGTATTAAAAACATTATTATATGATATGATGTAATGAATATAATAACCCATACTTCACCAAAACCTAAATAGGTCACGACTGCCAACCAGAAAACATCACATCATTCCTCAAGTCATTAAAATTAGAAAAGAGCATATGATAATTAAATAGAAATAAATCACCAATATTGTATTAACTTCTTTTTTTTCTCTTCAAAAGTATATATGTAATTTTTATAAACCTCAAAAGCTAATGGCCTATGCTGCCGAAGCTATAATGTTCAATTAAGAAAGAAAACCTAAATACTCAACAAAACTATTTCAATAGTAAAACTGTTCTTTTAATTTAAATTATAACTATAAAATAATTTGTAACGATAGTCTGCTAAACTATATTATACAACTTTGTTATAATAGGTACCTAGTAAATTGTTTGAAAATCTATTAAATATAAAAGAATTCAAACTTCTTAAAAATCTAGCCGTCAACCAAAACAAACTTGTACTTATAACAAAAACGGCAGTATATCTATAACCAATATGGTTTTTAAATTAAACTGAATTAAATGAATATTTCTTAAAATATTATAATTAAAACTCTTATCAACTACTTACCTACCTACTAGTAAATTAATAAATTATGTCATTCAAATAACTATTCCACGATTTAAATACTATGTGTAATAATATTAAATCATTTTGATCATATAAAATATTGTTAATAAACTTAAAGTTCGTTAATATTATAAAAAAATATATATATATATATATATATATATATTTTATGATTGTTAGGTAAATCATTAAATATTTTACTTTACCTGCCACAAAGGACGTCCACTAGGCATTTTATTTGTTTGGTTTAATGAAAACGAAGAGAAAAAAAGATATATTTGAAGTAGCTTCTAACGAATCGTGTCTGTTGGATAGCTGAACTGTTTGTGTGCGGAATAGGCGATTACACTGTCATGCCAATGAAGCTTTTCTGGGTTTTAAGAAGGGCGCGTTCACGCTAGAATCCTTGTCCCACGCACACGCATACACCTTACAACCAAACTAATAATAATAATAGTAATAGTAATAACAATAATAATAGAACGACTAAAAAATTAAATGGTATATGAATAAAATAAACAAGCATTAATAAAATATTATATAAATACACTTTCGAACAGTTTAGGGCATGGATCCAATTATTTAATAGTCATACCCTTATTTTAGCAATTTAGACCAGTAAAATTCGGTAGATTCAATCAATAATAATTCCGATATGAGTAATACAATAAAAGTTTTAAAAGTTTTTATAACTGATAGATAAACTGGACAATTTATAATACAATTTTTATTTTTTTATTATTTATAAAATTTGTTACACACAAATAAACAATATAACAGAGTATTATAATGTAATAGGATGGATAATTGAATTGAAGAATCGTCCAAATGGAAAAACACAATCTTCATGAATAAAATAATAACTACGTTTAAATATGTCTATATAGTATTGAATTAGGTATACCTTATAGGCACATATTATTATAATAACATTAAAAAATATCGCAAAATCTATTCAATTAATTCTTTGATCTATGATTTTTTTTATTCCTTATCGCTCAATATGAATCATTTAAAACAAGACCATGAATAGTGGTCATTACAAGTCGAGTCTTTCATTTTTAAAGTAATACTGCCAATATTAGTTCGGGTTTTTTCATGGTACGACCATGTATGTAATATCTGCAGGTAGGTACTAATTATTGCATAGTTAAAAAAGATCGTTAAATATTTATACTGCTCGGGATAGAACCACTTCCTCGGTATTTTTTAGTAGAATTACCGAGGTTCCACAACGCACAGGGAACAACTTTGTCTGTGCCGTAGCGTTTTTATTGTTTGGATAACATAATTAAAATCAAAGTTATCGGTTTGCGAACATAAGGATTTATTTTGTTTTTTTCATTCAATTACTGAAAATCATTGGTAAATGCTATATCAAAAAAATAACAACGCTGCGACACAGATTACGTTGTTCCCTATGCGTTGTGGAATTTTGGTAGTTCTACTATAAATACCGAGGGGGTGATTCTATCCCGCGCAAAACAGTTTAATTTTCCGCATTATTTAGGGTGTTTAAGTCAGACCGATGATATCTGTAGCCTGATCCGAATAAGAAGCCACGGGCAAAACCGGTTTTGCTACGTAAATTTGGTGTCTTCTTATTTGGAACGGTGTATAAACTTTAAAGCATTAGTAGTTCAATTGGATACATATACATGTATAGTCGTACCCCGATCTGTGTAGATAACTGTGGTAATATCGTGGTATTATCGTGAAAAAAAAAGATCATTTAAATATATTACATTAAGGCGGTTCCAGAGACTTGGTTGGGGGGCAGGGGGGCATAATACCTATAATTTTCACAAAACATATAGTAACAAATACAAAACAACACATTTTACAACACAAATTCAAGTCAGATACCAGATACATGATACAAGTCATATACCGACGTACCTCCAATAATTACATACTTTTACGTGTCTATAATAGTCGGTACTACAACATGTTTATTTGTTTGTAATTTTTTGTTAGCAATGTACAATTTTTTAGAAATGCGGGTTTTGGGCCTTGGGGGGGGGGGCGCTGCTCCTAGCCCTCTCCCCCTCTGGAACCGCCCCTGCATTATGGAGAATGTTACTAGGTACATTTCCTCTGGAAGGAAATTATAGGAATCATAGATGTGTTTTTTGGTATAGTGCTGCAGTAGGAAAATATTTAGTACCATATGCTACATTTTGTTAGGAATTTAATTGATTGCGTTTCTATGGCAACATACAAAGCGTTACGAAAATCAGCCTCGTTAAATTGGTAAGCAAAAAAAATATGCACCCAGCCCAAAAACATATATATATATATTAATGTAACCCGTTTAATTAGTTACAAGTTAAGTATTAATATAAATATACTTTTTGGCTGGATACGCGCTTTTGTTTCTGACCGATTTTTCATAAGGTTTTTGTTGTCATGGATACTTATAAACAAATACTTAATATTTATGATTCATAGATTTTCAAAGATTTTATTTTTCTAACTCTTTGTTTATCACTATAGAAACAATTAATTGTAAAAATGACCTGATTCCCACTATAGGTATATAATATACAATTAATGGTTACTTAATAGTACATATTCATACATTTTCTCCGAAGTGGAAAATATCGAGTAACGTGCTACGTTACGATCGCCATTTTATTTTTATATTTAAATATAATATTGCCTTTACGTAGGTAACTTAGTCAAAAGCATCTTAACTTAAACTTGTTATATTGTTAATGCCCAGAACTCGGTATATCTATAATAATTAACTAACCTTAGGTAAGACTACGGGTCTAACCGGATAGGCCATGGCCTGACCTAATGGACATGCGTCGGCCTTAAAAATAATAAATATAACTACAGATGATGGACAAAAAATGTAAGTATACTTTGTTCGACGGGAAAACACACCGATTCTGAGCGTCCCCCCACGTCACGTTTCCATCGAAACCGGTTCACCTAAGACAGGATGTCGCGAAAGAACCGAATGTCGTCGGTCCAGGCATGTTCTCTCGCTGAACAGAGTATAGACTAAAGGTAGGTAATACAATATTTTATGTCTGAACAGTGACAAATGGATACAATATTCCATCTATATTCTTGGAATTTGAACGTCAAAAAAAAATAATAATTCTGTGAAGGAAGAAAATGTTGATTAATTTTCTCGTCGAATGTCTATTTTACCAATTTTACAGCGCATCGATGTTCTTTTCATTCAATACAGTCGTACTGACATACTGTGCAGGTAGATATTTTATAACTATTTCGCCAAATATTATTACGTTCATTTATGTACTATAACAATATAATAATATGCTCACGAGTATGAAGTAATATTAACAAAATATATTATTTTTTAAACGGTTAGATACGTCTCTAACATACCAAATACCATACTCACTCATTCATCGCTACATCTCAAAAACTACAAATCGTACGAATTTTGGATAGGGGTCCCTCTAATGATCTAGATGTGAAATAAGAAAGGATTTTCCGATATTCGCATTTTAAAGAGGTGGTCAAACGTGGTACATGAGATTCAAGGTGGAAATGAAAATTTTTTTTTGTTCATAAGTGGTTGCCATTATATAATAGTATTATAGTAGAAATTAGAATTATTATTATTATTTTTTTTTTTGGTATAAATGGTTACAGGGGGTTACAACAAGCATGCTTCAAATTGACGCACTTATGGCCTCGAATAAAGAAACTATAGGTGGGTATATCTTAAAACCAAATGTATATGTGTAACTTATATATTCAACAACTACTCAATTGAAATTTTACGAAAACCACAGATATTTTTTTAGAGATGTTAGAAAAGTTTAGAGAGTAAATAATTTAAACTACGTCAAATAATATACCAAGTGCTAAATCCAATCCACGACTTGCGGTTGCCCATCTAGGTCGAAGTATTGCACAAAGCTAGGTACACTGACTCCTATTTGTCCGTGAACTGAAGTACACTAAAACTGAGATACGCTCAAACCTATGCTATATAAGGTTTTCTCTAGGACTTGCTAAAAAAAAAAAAAAACTGCACACGGACGATGCCGGAATGAATATATAAATATTTATTTATTTCAGCGTAATTCAATTATGATACAGTAACAACTATAATAATATTAAGAGCCGATACGTTTACCAACCGAGCTAAGCTCGTATCTGGTATACGGAAAATTATTAATTATAAAGATAGGTGGTAAGCTCGTGTGCTCCACTAATTCTCGCTAGTTATTTGATACACTATATTATGTTGATGTCTTGCAAAACATCAGTAATAAAAAATAAATGTATTGTATAATTAAAAATTATGGTGACATAGAATTCTTAGGTGCCCATACATTTCTATTGTTCATTGCTAGCTGGTTTTCAATTGTATTGCATGCTAAATATTTATTAGGGCCCCATACGCGGTCAGTTTTTGTGATTGTCACTCGTGATTGAACCGTGTATATGACGAATGTCAATCATTTTTTGTGACTGATGAATTTCAAACAAGTTAGATTTTTTGTTGTCAATCAGAGTGATTGACCATGTGTGGTAATGATTTATACTCGTTATCATTCAAAACAATAACAAAAACATTATCACAGTTGTACCACGTGCTTATACGCGCAATACTTTTCACTTTCAAAATCGTTATTCATTAATAAAGTAAGTATATTTTAACTAAACATATTGTTATTTTAAGTATTAATATAAAGTTATAATATTTTTTTAATTTTTTTTTTTTTTGTATGTACCTGGGATAATTATGGCTACTACTAAAAACATAGAATTCTGGCGTGAATTTATACACCTATATCGCGAACTACCCGCAGTTTGGAAAATAAAAAGTAATGATTATAAAAATCGTGATTTAAAGTCTGAATGTTATGTAAAGTTAACAGACAAACTAAAAGAACTTCAACCAACTGCAGATATAAATTGTACAAAAAGAAAAATTAACACATTAAGGTCCAATTTTCGAAGAGAGTTGAAGAAACAAATCAATAGTAGAAAATCTGGAGCTGGTGCTGACGATATGTATGAGCCCACTGTTTGGTATGGAGTTGCTAAGAGATCAAGAATGTCAGGATATTGGAAGGTCATCCATAGAAGTAGACATGCTTAATTTTGTAAGTTTTTTTTATTATATGTATATATGTATATTGCATATATTGTATATTATATTATGTAATATATATTAGGTTAGTTGATGCCTGATATGAAGTTACATAAGTAGTTAAACATAAACTTTTATTGCTCTAAATCTTTATGAACACATTCAATTAATTTTATTTTAAACATTTCAAGATTTCTGATTTTCTTATTACATAAAATAAACCTTATATATCTAAGTACCTAACTATAAATACCTTTATTAAAACAATAAAAACAAAATCGAACTGTGTTCATATTTAAAATGAATTAATATTTATACTAGGTAGTTAATTGTAATTTATTTTTAAAAAGTATTGCTTATTTAAATTGTATCAATTAAATATATTATTTTGCCATTGAACTGCTCCAATATTCATGATTGACCATGTATTTCTAACCATGATTGACAATGTATGTCATTCATAAAAGTGACAATCATAAAAACTGACATTCATAACTGACCGTGTATGGGCCCCATTATTGGAATTCAAACAATGTATAAATCAGTACTCCGTGTAATATAGTAGGTATAGGTATTCAAAATAATTCTACAATAGCCAATAGACATTATGTCAAAAATAATCAACTATCTTTCCGTCTCTAAATTATTTAACCGCCACTGTTTGGAAACATATTAGATCATATTTTATTTTTTCGATGTTGGTACACAATCAATCGTCCATCGATTAGTAGATAAATTATAAAGCTATATTATTATCTATCCTTCGTTAATACTTCAACAGTCAATTATGTCAAGTTGTAACCTCTGTATAATCATTTCCTAAAAATGTGTCTTTTTTATACTACAAACCACAAACTTAACACAATATACGTGACGTCATATTAATATTTTTTATGAAAATTTATTGTTACAATATAAGAATATAACTATACTTAATCCTCTCGTTTAATATTTATAGGTGTACTATATTATCTAATCTATTTTTGATTTCGTGAGTAAGAATTTCCGAGAGTGAAATCCACAGTATAATCTACGTAATAAATTGTGTTTACTCTAAACTATTTTTACTCAAGTATATTTTTAAGAGGAGAGTAATTATATCGCCGAGAGTAATGTTATTATGCTTGTCATGCCAGCTGTGGCGGGGGCGGTGTCCAATCGAAATAGGACCTATATAGGCAAACGCCTAAAAAAAAATGTCATTATTTTATTCTCATCCTGATCAACCCAATGTGTATTATAATATCTTTCTTTTTTATATCTACATTATAATATATATAATATTATATAAAGTTACCTATTTAGAACGCAGTATCCAGTTAAACAATATTTTTCGTTTTTTTTTTTTTTTTTTAATTACCTCATTAATACCGGTTTGCTTCGTTTAATGATTCATTAAAATTTAACGGGCCAGCAGTGGGCCACTGAATCGTGTTTACGGTTAGCTCACAATTGATTCATTGAAATATGTTTGACGATTGCAACTCAGCAAAAGTGATTTCAGCCAAAAAAATAGTCTGAAAAAATAAATAAATCTCAGCGAATACATTAATGACAAAAATTAATAACATCAAAAAGATTACTACCTACATGGCTACATCGCTGTTCAACCACATGGTTTAGTAAAAAGTTTACTATATTATATACATATTATTGTTTCTTTAATTATTATATACAGTATGCCCAACATAATATTTTGACCCATTCAAAATTATTCAGCGCAAATCAAACATCATTTTTTATGACTACGCATTTAAATGTATGAATTAGGGGAAAAGATATTGTTTCATAATTTTATTTCATAGTATGATAAGCTTAAGTATTATGAAACAATACAACACAAAAATGTGATCTACTTTTAGAATTCGTATATTGCGAATAGGTCAGTATTTTTAGAGCGTTCTGTATACAGTGCCATCATTATTTTCAGTAAATCTGTCGTTTTCGTATTTTTTTATGACAACATAACGTCCTTCGTTGGAAATCCGACGACTCTTGGAGTAATGCCACGCCGTAGAACGTACTACACGTTTATTTGGCATAAAACAAAATACACGTGTTTACCGATAAAATGTAAAATAAAAGTAAAAAATATGTTAATTAATGCACGTAAAATACATAAGACATTTTCAACAAAAATTAAAAATGCAAAATGCAAACGCATACATGAAATATGTTTAAAACCTTAAATAGGCAGGTAGTTTACGAGTAATAATATAATCAACTATTGATAATACTTGACTATGAATTACAATAAATGTATATAACAGTATATTATGTATAGTTTAACGGTTTAACTAGGTATTGTTACTAATTTGTAAAAACAAAAACTTTGTAGGATTTCAAGCAAAAAGATACAAAAATATAAATGTTATACAAACGTAGATTATTATTTTACTACGTTCAGAAATTGTGGCTAAACTTAAAAAAATGCATCACTATACTACTGTATGTACACTAGTAGTTAATTTGAAACAAAACGATGATATTAATTTCCGAAAAAGAAGCACTTCCTTTAATTATTGTAGATAATGTGGTATTATATATTTACTGTATAGTGTATACCCTTCAACGGAAACTCATAATAAATATGTAATATATTTTATCAAGTACCTACGTACACCTATGTGCGTTTTTTAAACAGTTATATCTTAAATTTTCGTGATATTTCATAAGTGATAGGCCTCTAGAAATAAGTGCACGTTATATTGTTATGATATAAACAAAAAATACTCGAGAATACGAGCCACCAAGTCTGCAAAATACTATACGTAGGAACTGCTTATTATAGCAAATACGCATTTCTACAACGATGTTTCCCCATCTGTGCCAATATGTGTTATCCGCTCACGTGCAGATGAGTACTCATCTCAAACTATTCAAATAGAATTTAACTACATTGTCCAACACACATGTTGCGTTACAACAATCAGAGAACTGCATTGTAACAAAATATGCAACAGTGAAAAATGTAGAAATATAAAAACATATTATATTATGACGTTATGTAGAAGGTAGGTTACCTGCATATGATTATATATGTAAGTAAATAATATAACGTACGAATAGCCTATAATGTAATTCGACTAGTTCAGCCGTAACGGCTGTAAAATATTATACATCGGTGTGATACCAAAGCTTTACCGCGATACCGTGTCGTGAGGTTCTTTGAGTCTTCGGAACTTCGCGTGTAATTCGTTACGACAAAATGTTGGCAAATGGAAATTTGTATGTAATTAATAAATTATTATTATCTGTGTGTACACACATAGTTTAAGTGGAGCGAAGCGTTATCAAAGAGCTCTCGGACAAAGTTTAAAACGTACGTCTGATACATAGAAAATAGATAAAATATGTGGTCTAATGTACGGATTAGAAAAATGAAATTGCATGTCGTTCAAAATTCATATCATATTTTTTAAACTCTATATACAAACTAAACTTAGGGTTTTTTGTGCAATAAGCAAGTGATACTACTGATACTAGATTTAGGTAGGTATAGGTAATCATGGATGAATAAAACATATTTTTTTTCGATTGCTACTTTTTAAGCACTACTGTATCATCATTGCATATAATACGCAGTTATTATAAAATCAATATTGAATAAGAAATTTGAAGAATTAAATCGAAATAAATAATATTACGTATAATAACGACGGTTAGGCCCTTCAACCCTTGGACCCTAGAGTCATGGATGGGGGCTAGGTAAATCGGTGATATACGATTGCGTACAATTTCTCTACCTATATAGGCCTTAAAAACATTACGATTGCGTACGAAAATAAGTGCAACGTTGCCAAAATGTACTATTAAATTTAATTAAATTTAATAACAATATAATTTTAAAAAATCATTATTATATTATTATAGTTAATTAAAAACAATATAAAATATTTAGGTATATAAAATACAATAAAAATACCCATTATAAGTTATAAATTAAAACGTTGGCATCAATAACTAGTCCCTGATAAAAATAAAATTAATTAAATTTAAAACAATAATAATAATATAATTTAAAAAAACCATTATTATAGTCAACTAAAAATTTAAATTATAAACCTTGGTATCGATAACCGGTCCCTGAAAAAAATGTAATACCATCTATTTTAAATTGGTCGTATAGTTTTATTACATGGTTAATTTTTTGCATATCTTTAGATATATTTTTTTGTATAGTGGATATTTTTATATTGGTTTTAGTCTGCATTTCTTTCAATGCCTCAAGCACAAAGTATATTGGTGGACGTACGTTATAGAATTGAGCGTTAAAAGTTCTGTAGAAACTCTCTGGACCATTTGTTGTTCTGACATTAAAATACGTAAAAATTAATAATAATAATAATAACAATAAATACGTAATAATCTAAACATTTTATGACCCTTTATTTTTATGTTTCAGAACACAAATCAATTAAAATACTGGCATAACAACTCTTGTTATAACACATCCATTTTAACAATTCGTCTTGGCGTTTTCTTATAAAACGATATTTATGTGAAGAAACCACAGCTAACTCTTTCCCACGTTCTGACATTATAATTTCTAAAGAATTCTCCATAGTCACCGCACTAATACTAAAACTAAAACCGGTCACTTATCCAATGACAAGTTGGCCGCGTATACTAATATTATGCTTAAGTGTGACACGCGCCAGGAAATCCGATATAATAATCGGTATTTAATCTCATCTGTCATAGTGTTTTATAGATTACCAAAAAGTACCAATTGGCCTGGACGTAATAACGTCACAGTAACGTTTATGAAATTGTATCGAATATAAGCGATCGTTTCCTAAAATAAGTTATGTTACAAATTTTCACGATTTTGAACAACGGCAACGTCGCACTAAGTATTTTGGTAGGTAGAATCGTAATAATGAAAAAGGTCCATACGCAATCGTAACGCACCCTGCAGGTAAATCGGGTGGGGGGCCTATCGATTCCGCCAGTATCGACACCGTCGGTTTTTTTTATTTACCGAAAAAATATATTTATTAACTATACATTTTCAAAAAGGTAAGTATAGGTAGTAGATGCTGTATTATCAACCATATAACACTATGAACCCTGCAAATAACTGAGCGCAATTCGTCAATCGACCCAGAAAATACCGAGCCCAAATAAATTGGTATATCGACCCGGAAATAACCGGGCGCAATAAGTTGGTACATCGACCCAGAAAATACCGAGCGCAATATTGGTACGTTAAAACGTAATTTTAAGCGCAATTGGTAAACTCCCCTTTTTTTTTTTACCCGTTACTCAACTTACCGCTTTCGAAACGTACCCAAATTATCGCAGACCCAATTGGGGTTTCATCGATTCCACCAGCATCGATTCCGCCAGTGCAGGTAGTCTAAAAACAACCTATCGGTTCCACCACCCACCAATTTTCACCTCAACCTGGCAACTGCTGCTGTCGGCCTGTTTCTATTATAAAAATAATTCGATAATTCATTTAAATATTAAAAATAAATTAATAATCAGTATAATAATTAATACAATACAATATAATATATAAAAAATAATGCAATACAGTTAAATAAATAAAATGTTATAATAATAATATTATAGGTATCTACAAAATAATTCAATAGTTCATTTAAATATAAATTAATTTAGTCAAATATAGTTTTAAGTTACACTTTTTATTAACACATTTCCACTTATACGTACATAAATATTTCACAAAGTTTGTTTTAAAAAATTTTTCATTTTGATAAATAACTAAGTTATTTTCTCGTTCACCAGCTACGATTTCGAAATTCATTATTATAAAGTATAACGACACGAAGATCAATCGAGAACAACCTGCAGATTAGTGTTGGACAATACTATTATAGTCGTTTTTCGCATCATTACGCGCATACAAGTCATCAATAAATTATCGATAACATTTTTATACAGGTATTTCATATAATATTTATAATATAGCTATATAAATAAAATTAAACCAAAATTTTTGTTCGGGAACATTATTTTTTCCCTGGCGGAATCGATAAACCTTATTCCCAGGTATAAAAAGGTCTGGCGGAATCGATGAAACCCCAATTGGGTCTGCGATAATTTGGGTAGGTTTCAAAAGCGGTAAGTTGAATAACGGCTAAAAAAAAGGGGGAGTTTACCAATTGCGCTTAAAATTACCTTTTAACGTACCAATATTGCGCCCGGTTATTTCCGGGTCGATATACGAATTTATTTGGGCTCGGTATTTTCTGGGTCGATTGACGAATTGCGCTCAGTTATTTGCAGGGTTTATAGTGTTATATGGTTGATAATACAGCATCTACTACCTATACCTTTTTGAAATGTATAATGAATAAATATATTTTTTCGGTAAATAAAAAAAATTACACACAAACACATAAAAAATATACAACGAACGTCAATATTAACATTACGATTAGTATACATTATAAATCCATGCCTAATAATACACGTACATGTTATTATATAATATGATTACAATTTAATAAATTTCAATTACAATGTTATTCTACATTACACCTAGTGTACTTTAAACACTTCATATTCCCTTGTTCCATAAACACTTCGTCTTAAGGAATAATCACATCGTTCAACGTTAAATCAACCGCACTTGATTGCACTCGTTTCGAATTAATCTCAGTGGTCGTGTTGTTATTTGATCTATTGCAGATTTTCTTTTTAAAGAATTAGCAACAATTTGCCTGTTAATATTTGGTATACTCACCTAAAATTTAAGCAGCGCAATTGGTATGCACTGACACTAAAACACAAATTTTGTTTTAGGTGCAACCGGTTCATGCCCAAAAAAAGTAGTTTGTAAGTTGGGTCCCGGAAATAAACCCACTTACCTACCTGTTCGGCCTAATCGTTCAAGTTTTTACCAAGAACATAATATTATAATAAACACATATATTTTAACCATCATATTATATAATATAATATAGGTTATATTATCTTATATTCCATATTATTTTTTTAATAGCCATGAATTGTAATTCGTATAGTGCAACTACAAATAGGCGCTGGCTAAAAAACCGTAGATAATAATAATGGTACATGAAAAGGCCACGCATACACCTAAATACCTAATATACAATATTTAGACGAGCCTACTACTAGTTGCCGCAATGGCGCAATGACTACCATAATCATGAATTATTACACTGAGTAGTTCATGGCCATAATAGTTATATTATACGGTTATAGATAATTATGTTTATCAATCCGTTATCTCCCAATTTTTGAATTACATAATCAATATCAATACTATTATTTTTTAACATGGATATGGTTTGGCCACAACCCTCCCCACCAACCTGTATCTTTAAAGAATTGTACACTGTAAAAATAAAATGACAAAAAAAAATCATAATACTATAATATTGAAATTCTCTGAAAATTATGACTTGGCACCCACCCCCGACCATGTCTCTGGAGACACTTCAAAAAATAATGTGTCCATGTGTTTTCATTCAATTTTATTGGAATGTAAATTGCAAATAATAATATTATTTTCTAAATTGTCGATTTCGGTAGGTGGTAATAACGAATTCTGAATTGTGTTTGCATTATCATCTATCACAGTGGTCATGAAACCACACCTTAATAATATTACGCCATGTAACCATTTTGGTAACTAATAGTTAGTGTGTTCTTCGATCACACTTGAATACAGCGGTGCGTCCCATTCATGTATACCTATATAATACCATCTATGGAGAAAAATTGGCGATGACAGTAAATACTGATCGACCATAGACAAACAGAATAATCTATAGCGACCACGTACCATCATACGAACGAACGATTCAAATGAATATTATGCATTCGCGAAATGATATCAACGAATAAAGTCGATTGTCTAAATCCTTTTTAATCGGTCGTCGGTGTAACTATTGATAGATTATTTTAAGATTTCGGATATAATACAAGTGAAACGTCGTCGAAAGTTTACGATTAAAACCAACGAACAACCGACGACCTTACCTGCAGCCCTAAGCCGGAGGACACGCGTGAAGAGAAACCCTTCCCAGGCTATAGCGATATTTGCGACTAACCGTTCGATTGAAGCGCCGCCATTTTCCCGGCGGTGGATATACACACGTCGCAGGTGATAAAACGCACCTCCCCTCCCCCCCCCACCAACGAGTACGACCCTCTGGCTCATGAAAACCGCGGCCGACCGGCGGAAGGACGATGCACATACACTCGAAGTGTGGGGCAAGTCGTTCGCAGTCGTGGTATAATCCAAACAGACAATTAAATATTGTATGTGACATTTTATAAACTAGTGAATACATATTATTATAATATAATAATTGTTTTTAAATATTTTGAATACGTAAAACACTATAATAATATATGAACAGTGTATAATTGCTTAATAGTAATTACACGAATAAAGAGAATATAGGGATTATTATATCAATACATTTATACGATTTCGACTTTATTATTTGCTATTGATTTGTCTATATACGAGTATTGAATACCTATTATAGGTATATGATGAATAAAAGTTTTGATTTATTATATTTTTACACAAATCTAAAATGATGGCAATCCAGTTTATCGTAATGTAAAGGAGGTGTGGGGGGAAAATCCCCGCACGGATCCGTGTGTACCGCATAAGTGATTCCGGCAACCCCTAAAGTCACACCCAATGTGGCGCCCATACCGTGCAGCTCAGGTGTTATCGGTTAGGTTAGGTTCAACTCGGAGTTGAATAAAATTCTGTTAGCCTCCGTTTCCACAGTCGTTGTAAAAATTACGATTATAATAACATGATCGCTGTCGACACGAGCTATCGAAAAAGTAAAAAGGTAAAAACTCAATCGAAAACGGGAACGTGCCCGAAATCCGAATTTCCCGATGCCCACGCGCGGCCAAAGATGATAATATGTTTCGTAAACAAAATTACGCCGTGGTGAACAAATGATGAACGCGCACGACACGGCGATAATAATATTATAATTATTATAATATAACTGTAGGTACCTACACACCGTGAACACAAACTCGCAAGCGCTGGCCAGCGCGTGCGCCGCATTATATTATTACATACGTAATATATATATATATATATACGAGTACGTACACAGAAAATATAATAATATGCTACGCTATAGTCAATTATGATTTTATAAATAAAACCGCACGACGGACACGTACACCAGGGGCAGCGGCGTGGTTGGAAGGGGGGGGGGGGGGTTATGGCGGAGGGACCACCTAAATTCTTCCGAGATGAACGCAACATATTAAGTATAATATTATTATATATTTATAGTTGCGAGGGACGTCATCAGCTCGCGTCCGCTTTCCACATCACGCGCCGCACCGGTGCAGCCCGGCGGCCCCGCTTTGTCCCGCATACGAGACGACGCTGCGTAGTATTATTAGGATCACACACACACGACCCATGGTGACATGGTTGTTGTCGCGTATTTAAGTCCGTCCGCGGGAGACTGCAACGGTCGCGGAGAGGACGACTGCGAGGGCATTATAATATTATGTGTGCTCATCACGGTCGTTGTTATTATTATCGTCGCCGTCGTCGTAGTCGTCGTCGTCGTCGTCGCAAAGAATAATAACCAACACGCTGCGTATAGGTGGTGTCTCGGACAAACGATAATATCTGCAATCACTTGATAAATCTGTCACCGATCTTGGTTCTGTTCTCTGTCCTACGCTTAGCCCAAATTTGGGCGTGTCTGCGGCAAATCTCTTAAAATCTTAGGTTTTATTAAGCGCACAACATCAGAGTTTAAATTAACATCTACTCTTAAGGCATTGGTATACTGTTCACTTGTTAGGCCTATTCTTGAATACGGCTCTGTCATTTGGGATCCCAATGCTGCACAAAACGCGATAGTGCTTGAGCTAGTCCAAAATAAATTCTTAAAATATGCCAGTCATGTAGTCAGCATTGGATTTCCTGCTCATAATTATTTACCAGTACGCGAATATCTCAAACTAAATTCACTAGCTGATCGTAGGCGTGCTTCTAACCTTATATTTCTGTCCAAATTATTAAATGGGCAGATTGACTCACCACACCTTCCCCCTCTCATTTCTTTAAATGTCCCCCCTCGCTTCACCCGTCAACACACCACTTTTAATTTACCTACCTCCTCCACTAACTATGGTTTGAACGAACCACTTCAAAATAAATAAAATATTATAGGTTATATATTATAAGTATCGCGTGTTATAACGACACATTCGGATCAAAATATATTGTCTGCCACTTTTCTACACTACTCGACTGTCGGTGATTTGAACAATCAAAATTCTATCACGGGGACTTATACAGGCAATTTAGCAACACCGACGTACATTTTCAGAAAACATAAGACGGACTCCAACTCGGACTGCAACCGTTTTTGCGTGGACGCGTTTCAAATTTCATTAAAAATGTATGCACAAAACTAGGCTCGTAGAGTACCTGAAATGACAACGTTAGTGTGAAGAAGAAAAAAAACGATTGCAGTTTCGACGTAATTTTTAAAAAGGAAAAATGTATAATATCATTACAAAACATCAATAATTAATCCAGATTAATCCATTCACCTATAGATCCAAATGTATTAGTATATTCTATAAGCCAGTGGTTCCCAATAATTGAGAATACGGCTAGGGGTCACTGCGAACTATACGTACAGTTTAGTGCTATGGCCAGGAGCCCGTGTATTCAAACTCTATAGATCATTGGGAACCACTGCAGCAATTATAGGCACAAACATTTTCAGATTTCGATTAAGTATACAACGCAAAATCTAAAATTTAATATTTTTTTAAACTTTTTTTACAATTAAAGAAGTATATTATATCGAATTTAAAGAACATAACAAAAGTTAGTAGTAAATTTAAATTACCACATAACATGTTGTCGAAATCAAAAATTCTATATTTTTTTTTAATTATATTGAATATTAGGTTGACGGCACAACTATCAAACAAAAACTTAAAGATATCGAGGGCGAGCGGACGTTCAAAGTTGTGTTGTCGTCTGTTGTCGTATACAGTCAAATCTAGTCAGACATTGAACTATAGTGTGCGGAGATCGCTATACGTAACCGGTTATTGACATAATATGTGAAATATATATTTATTTAAATCCTTATAATGATTAATCTACTTTATTTCTCATATATTATTATTTTAAAAAACCAGCCAAGTGCGAGTAGGACTCGCGCACTAAGGGTTCCGCACCATCACCATAAACATGTTGGCAACACTTCTTATATTATATATTCTAGGATTTTTAGTATTTGTTGTTATAGCGGCAACAGAAATACATAATCTGTGAACATTTTAACTTTATAACTTTCATGGTTCATGAGATACAGCCAGGTGACAGACGGACATCGAAGCCTTAGTAATAGCTGGTCCCGTTTTACCGTGCGGAACCCTAACTATAGGTACTTTGTAAAAACTTTATTAAGTATTAAGAACTTTTTACTAATAGGCAGGATTTGTTTATTAATAATAATTTTTTTACGGGCGGGATTTACATGTACCTTTTTTCACCTGTAGTTTTTTCGGGCAGAATTTACACGAGGAGGTTGAGCGTCGGGCCAACACTCCAACCTCGGAAAAAAGTATTTGTTAAGAAACCTTCAAATGTGCCTTGGAATCGGATTGATCATGGTAAACGATTGGATTTGGAAACTGGACTTCGTTTTGGAACTTAGAACATTAAAACACTTAACAAACCGGGAGCATTTAAAATTTATGTCATGATGCTAAAAACTCTTATATGAATTAGACATCCTAATTCCTAGCACAATAGGGAATTACGATAATCTGATAGTGGAAATATAAAGAAAGACAACTATTTTACAGTGGTATAAGTGTATAACTAACAATGGAAAGTATGAAAATGTAATAATATGATTTATAGTTAATGAGAAAATACTTCACAATCAACTGTCACGCACAAACAGAGGACAAGGCCGACGATATAAAGGAAAAGTTATATTATGATGAATTAGAAAGAGTGGTGAACAGCTATTAGTGGTGAACCCACCTAAAGTAATAAATTATAATTCTATAACTATGTTAAAAAAATGGACTTTGAAATCTATAAATTTGTATGTAAAACCCCAATTTTGACAAAATCGATTTTATTTTGTGTAACTCAAAAACTAATAACCATACACTTGAAATATACTACAAATATTTATATTAACATTTTCCATACATGGTAAAATGTTCAAACATTTTGTCTTTTTTTGAGCTCTTTATAGCCATGAGAAATTTTTCGAATTTTATAATTTGTTTTTATTATTGTCAAAAAATGTTTTCACTTAGTAAAACAGTTTGAAATTTTAATGTAAGGTTTCACTTAAGATTTTTGATAGCAGTTTAAGAATATGAAACATAAGCATGATTATTTTTTTTTAGTTATTTTCATTAGAAATTCATAGAAATTTTTTTTATAGCTAACATTAGACATTTTAATAAAATTTTCTTCACAAGTTTTTCTAAATTAATTTGGCCAAATATAAAAAAATAGGCAGCTTTGTTCTGTATGCTACATCTGTGATTAAACTATTAAAGTCTAAAGTTAAGAAATATTCGTTAATTAAAAAAATTATGAATTACTTAATTTACACTATGTACATTGCACTAAAATATTCAAAATAAAAATTTCACCTTTAATGTATCTGTTAACATGAAAAAAATTATGAACTTGAAATGCATTGTTCTAGAACACTCAAAAATCTACTAGGTTACAGTGTACTAGTTTATTATACATATTTGGATTGAAACAAAAGACATTTCTCAATAAATACAAGTAATTATTATTTATTAAAATAAGTAGTTTTAAACATAAAATAGCTACAACAATTTGTTATAAATATGGCACATAGATTTAAAATGTTATCATTTACAGAGTTGTACATTTATTTGATCTTATTAGAAGTAATATAAAATGAGTCGAAAGTCTTAATATATTTATTTTTCAAATGTGAGTCTCATAAAAGTTACATACAATTATAAAATTAAAAATAAATAATAATAATAAAAAAAAAACATCGGAAAAATAAAATCACAAATAGTAGGACTAGTTGCGTGAACGATTAGATTAATCCAGATAATAACATTTACCCAAACTTATTTTTCCTAGGTATATATAATCAAATTCACTATCGATCTCCACTGTCTAAACAAGACATTAAACATTATTACACAACCAATTTATAGTATACACATAATTGTATATTAAAGTATAAAAATATTATAATTAATTAATTAATTTCTGCAAACATTATTTAAAACAATATTGAAAATTAAATATAAAATATATTTTACAATTGTAAAAATTGTCTTAACAATAAAGTTTATTATTTATTAATAAATCAATGTAAGGAATGCAAAAATGGGCAAGAACACTAATAATTGGAATGAAACTAAATTGGCAAGATTGCAGTGTACTTTATATATATACTTGGACAGTTAGACCCACCCAAAAAAATCATTTTATTTTAGAATCACAGAATGGTGGTTGGGGATAAATTTTCTAATAGAAGATCTAAAAAATTCCATTCTTAGTCAGTAAATGGGTTAAACAATATTGTCTACTTGGTTAAAGAAAACATATTTAAATACCATATTTATTGGAAGCACTTAAGGTTTAATATGATTATTACTATAAGATCTCAGTACAGACTAAATTAATGGTAATAAAAATGTAAAACTAAAAAGATATTTGAGCAAAAAAATAAACTAAGTCTTAGTTTTTGTTATTTAGTAGGTAAAAAAATTCATTGCTTGAAAAGTCTATTTGAATAAAGTCTTTATATAGAATTTAACTTAATTATCATAATATGTATACTATTAATCAATTATGATCTGTTGGCACAAAACAAAATTTTTATATGTTTTAATACAAATTAATATCAAGAACACAATGTAATTTTCAAAAGTTAGGTAGTTAATAAATTAAAGTTAAATATTTTACTCTAAAAACATTTAGTAATAATAACACAACTTCAAAAAATATTGTAATGATGTATCATAAAATATATAATTTAGTTATTTAAATCAGTTTTTGAGATAATAATTTTAAATGCATATTACAGCATTTTATATTATACCTAATCACATATATATATATAACTAATCTTCCACATTAAAAAATGATATCAAATTATATATTTTAATTTCAGTTTAGTAAAATATTTTGAATTTTGAATTTAAAAAAAATTATATACAATATTAAGGTTTGTATTTTAACGTTTTACCTAGATCATTATTATAAGTCATACTTAGAACCTACCTATATTTAAGCAGCTCTCAGTAAGACAACTTTTCAATCAGTAAATGAAATTAAATGAGATTATTTGTTATTATTGGTAACGTAAGTTAATTGTTCAGATTTCAAATTGACAAGAGCTGCACATTACTATGACTAAATCACAAATTGACTGGTCCATAGATTAAACATTATTAGAATGTTTAAAACCAGATTGAGTAAAAAAAAAAACAAGTTTAAACTTGCATATAACAAGGAAAACATCTGTACCTAGTATAAAAAACAAAAAACCTTAAATCTAAATAACTACTAAACAAATTAAAAAAAACTAGAGTTCTACATTGTCAGATTTCAATAAATCTGTCTAAAACAAAATCTAATTCGCACGTGGTATATAATACAAATAAATGTATGGGATAATTTTAATAAGAAAAAAAACAATTTTCAGTACCTCATATAAAATTCATCAACTGTCATTATCAAATATAATTCTGTATCCCGCTACATTATGGATTTACTAATATAGACAAATTTTACCATACATAGGTTATACTTATTAATAAGTTACAACTACTTATTAATAAGTTACAACTCTAATGGAAAATATTGTTGTACTGTTATTATTTTTCATACAGAAATAGGAACTAGTATTAATGATAATGAATAGCTATACAAAAAAAAAAATCATAATCTACAATTTGCTACTTATGAGTAACGGGGGAAACCAAGCAATTAATATTGAAATTCCTTAGTTATTTGTTTTATATAAATTAATCAAACAAACTATAATACTAGTAAAAAAAATCCTTTAATGAGTATATTGTTAGTATGTGATTTACTTTTATGTTTCATCATGGCTATTTTCTGGTGTCAATATTTGATTTGTCAAATTAGTACTCTGTAAAAGACCTTTGCTTTCTTCACTGCCAGTCACTGATGCACTACTACTAGCACTGTACACAGAGTCGTATACTGGGTTTCCAAAATGTCCACTAGGCTGTAAGACAATAATTTCAATGTATTAATATTACTACGCATCAGCGACTATCTTATATTAGGGCTTAGAAGTTGTATATTATTCTATATATTCTCGATTACTAGCAGACCAAGATAGAAATTCGAGCTTTACAATGCTAAATATAAAAATCAAAAATGTAAATCGTATACTTTGTCAATTTTAGGGGAAAAGTGCATATTTCTTGATTTTGTACACATACTATGCATAATTATTAATTAATATTACCTACAAAAAATTGATCTTAAAACTTTATCTGTGTATTTTAATAATAATATAGAATATAAAGCTCAAGGCGACTATTGATTTAAAGACAACAGTGCAATACGCATTTATCTATCGCCCTAATATTCCGAATGTACTATCTTTTCGAGTATATTTTTTTAACTATTTTTTTCAGTTCAATAAATTGTCAAAATAACAACAATTTTCCTCCATATTTTAAGTATTATAAATTTATTTTCCATATTTCCATTACTTTTAGCGCAAATTAATAACAACATAAAATAGTAGGTATGGTTTTTTGGAATTTTGATTATTTTGAATTTTGATGAATATTTATTAAATTATTCTCCTTATTTGACATTTTTTCATGAGTATTTTACAATTTTTTTGTGCATATTTTTCCTTTTTTATCTCTTATAACTACCGGCCCTACTTATATAATATATTACTTTTTCTTGTAATGGAAATGAACGATCCAGATGAACATCTTCATCATCTATATCATCTTGTATGTACATTGGGTTATTGACTTCTGAATTTTCTTGCATTCTTACATGTGAAAATGAACGACCTCTGCAAAAAGAGTATCAACAATTGGTATTAATACATATATAAATAACAACAGATTTACAATAGAACTTACCTTCTTCTAAGCTTGGTGAAATAATATGTAGTAGCAGTAATGACAATTGACAGTACAATAATTAAGAATATTACCCACAAAGCATTTATACTGTGTTTATTTTGATGTTCTGAAGACATATATTCATCTATTAATTGAGTTTGGCATCTATCGCCAACATAACCTTTTTGACAACTAAACAAAAACATTTTAGTTTAAAAGAAAATTAATAATGACATTTTAAACATAAACTTTAAATTATAATTACTGGCATGATAAGCTCCCAATAGATTCTTCAGGCTCTATACATGTGCCACCATTTATACAATAATTTGCACAAGTGAACCGATCAGTGCATCGTGATCCAGTCCATCCTGAACTACACTTACAATTAGGTTCATTTACACCAGAATTTGATTCCATGTAACATGTACCATTATTATAGCAATAACCCAAACAAGATCCAGAGTCCACAATTATATTACTGCAGTCAGATGAACCCCAAAGGCCAACACACCTAAAATAATAAGTTTTAAATTAAAAAAAATTATACCCTGTTCAAAATAGGAAGCCCTGTGTGGATTCTTATTTTGAACAGGGTATATATATATGTATTATCTAAAAGTAAAAATCAACAAATGATTTTAATTTGTATAAAATAAAATAAATTATTTTAAACTACCTGCAGGCGGGTAGTCCATCAACAATGATACAAGTACCACCATTTTTGCACATTTCTGGATGACACAAATTTGTGGTAGAATTAATTTGATCACATATAGGATATTTCCGATTAGGAGGACAATATATGTGACACTCGTGATCATTTTTATCACATGTACAGTTACAAATATCAATACGACAAGACGGACCTTTGAATTGTGGTAAACATAAACAAGCAGTTATATTGTCTTTGATATAACAAGATCCTAAAAATATAAATTTATAAAAAATGTGTTTAGAATACAAACAATTAGTAATATAGGAATTGTGGGTGTCTTAATTCACTTAATCGAAACATTTTTTCATAAAATTAACCAGGGCTTGAAACCAATATTTGATACCGATTTTGAATACCGTTAAAAACCAAAATCAATACCAAAACCAAAAACAAAATCGTAAAAAACCAATACCAGTAATCAAAACCGGTATTCAAAACCAAAAACGAAATCAGAAAAAAAAAATACCGATATCCGAAACCGAAATCAAAATCGGAAAAAATAAATACTGATATCCAAAACCGAAATCAAAATTGGGAAATATATTTTCGGTTTCAAGCCTGGGTCATTATAATAATATAATAAAATAATAATAATATAATAGTATTTACAGTTTCAAGCCCTGAAATTAGCAATATAATTTATATTTATGATCATATTGTGGAACAGCACATTTGGTAGTATATAATTTCTTAAAAAATATTGGTATTTTTTAATTAACTAACTGAAAAAAGGCCTATCATTTGAAAATTTCCTATATTCACAATTTATCAGTGTAACAATAAAATAAGCAAAATAGTATTGTGGAGAAAAACATAAATGTACAAATTCTGTTAAAATGATACATATTCCTATAGTATACTATCCAATATTCGTAATTAAGAATTCCGAACAGCTACTAAATTATAAAGTCTTATAGTTCCTAACTCCTTACCGCCATTTAAACAATTATTGTTGTCACAATTATCAAATTCACAATGTGGGCCAGTATATCCTTCATGGCATTTACACATAGGACCATTGGAATCTAAAAAGCAAGTCCCCTAAACAAAAAATTATATTATAGAAAAGGCATTTTTATTTAATAATTATATTTAACACCTTAATACAGTAGTTATCACAATCGGATTTAGTGCATGAGGGGCCCATATATCCAGCAGGGCACTTACATTCACCATGGCCAGAATCAGTTAAAACACATACTCCTCCATTTTTACAATCGACGTTCACACATTTTTCACAAAACTCACCTTTAACATTTTTAAATATTATTAAATGACAAAAAAAATTACTGATAAGATTAATTTGAGTTGAGAATATATAGGCAAAACCAAACTTAATAAATATATTTTAATTAAAAACCTGTAAAGCCTGCCATACAGTCACAAATATTGTTAATACAAATTCCACCATTCAAACAAACCCCTCCTTTTGGACAACCTTTTGGAGGTACAGGAATATCACATCTATCACCGGTCCAATAAATAGAACATAGACACTAATAAAAAAAAAACATATTTACATTATTTAGTATTAATATTAATATATTTTCAAAAAAATAAAAACTAACAACCAGAAGTACCTTAAGTTTGGATTCTTCAAGTATGTCTTCATGGAATACATAACAGGAAGCTTTATTGTGACAGTATTTATGACATTCGTACTCATTACATGTCTCTCCGCCAAAAAATGGATTACATTTACAATAACCCAATTCTGATGTCACGTTTAATACACATTCTCCCATATCGCATGATGGATCACAAATTAAAGGAGGAGTTTGCTTATCTACACATTTAATGTCGTCCTAAAAATAAAAACATACATTTTTTATTGATTTATGTTTATAAATAATAATGATTTACTTCTTACCGTCAATGTAGGAACTTCTACTTGGTCATCTGCACACATACAAGTTCTATTTTTGAGATTCATACTCAAAGTACACAATGCAGTATGATGACATGGATTTATAACACAAAAGTTATTCACTAAAATATTAAAAATATGTTAGGTATATACATAAAACTAAGTAAATAAATACTTACAGTCTTTTGGATGTTTATTTTCTTGCATAATAACTAAATCTGTAGCCCTAAAAATATTTTTGGATAAGGTAGTTATATTCTTATTTTCAAACTTGTCAACTTTTACTATCGTTGTCATAAGTGATACATAAATTGAATCCTCAAATAACTCAATATTAGTTGGATGTTTACCTATAAGAAAAATACATTAAAACCAGTTGATTGCAGGTTCTATATGCATGTCCTAAAGATCAATGTTAAATACAAGAGTAGGAAAACTTGATGTATTTAACTTTTTTTTTTTGTACTTCTTTGATATGACGACGAAATACTATTCTACATAGCAATATTTTGTTAATAAAAGTTGGGAATTTAGAGCATTTTTAATACTTTTTGAAGCAATTTGTCCATTTACATTATTATTACTAGTCCATACTATTACAAAAAAATAATAAAATCTATTGTTTTTTTTTAATAATTTACTTGGATTAATTTCTTAGTTAATTGTCTACTTAACACACTAAAATAATATAAATAATAACTATCATCAAAGCAATACCTTTGGGAAATTTATGTATAACTTTACGTCCTTTTCCATCTAATAGAACCGATTCTATAGTATAAGGTTTGGTGTCCGACCAATACAAACGACGAGCAGCATAATCAATTGTGATACCTGCAGGACTACGAACAGACTCACTAATAAATGTCCGTCTATTATAACCATCCATTGAACATGTTTCAATGCGTGGTTTACGACCCAAATCAGTCCAATACATTGTCCTAAATAATGAAAACAGATATATAAATATAAATATATTATCCTACATGATAATAAAAATGTAATAAAAAAAAATAGGGATGGGTTTCACTCTTAGAACCATTTAACAAATTAAACTTAAAGAAATTCAAGTTCCAAAAAATTTAAGTTAAAATTTAAACAAATCAAACAGCTCAAACAGTTTGAATAGTTTGAGTATAATCAAGTTCAAAATGTTGGAGAATACCAACAGAAAATTAATTTAATTTTGTTTTTTGTAAATATAAAAACTATATTACTAATAATATAATTTAAAATTGGTTGTGGTTCAATTTTTAAAAGGTATGACAAAGTTCAAAAATTGTAGAGGGTTCAAAAATAATCAAGTTCAAAAAAATAATTAAGTTTGAGTTTGTGAAAACTTAAGTTTGACCCGTGCCTAAAAAACAATTTACATAACAATAAATGTTTATCATACCCAGACTGAGGATCTAATACGATATTTTGTGGTTTGCGATCTGTTTCAAGTTTTACCAAAGTTCTAATATTTTTTCCATCCAGTGTAGCTACTTTAATAACTTTGGTTCTTTCAGAAGTTTCAATCCAATACAAATTTTTTGCAACCCAATCCACAGCAATACTTTCAGGGGTGCCTATAGTTTGAATCTAAACAAAAGAAAATTCATAAGTATATATGTAAACAATTTAGATCACAGGAAATAAAATTATTGAAACAGCTACTTACGATTTTTTTAGCAGTATTTACATCACGGGTAGTTCGATTTGATTTATCAATAATTGTAGAATATAAGGCTTTAGAGTTATGATCACTCCAAAACAGATATGTTGCATTTATTGTCCACAATACATCAATTGAATGTATTTTATGAGATGGTATTGTAACAGCAGAATATTTAAATAAGTTTTCATGGGATTTGTATGGATCAACAAAGAAAATATCTCCTTCATTGTTAGCCACAACTAATAGTGCTGGAGTACCTATAAATGTATTAACTTAAAGTAGTACATACATCTCATAAACATTATAGTATTATACAGAACAAAATATTGATCTTACCAATAGCCTGACATGATTTATTAGGAAGAGTTATGCTATAACCAGAGGCACAATGGCAAGAATGAGTGGAGTTTTTTTTAGGTACGCAAATCTGAGAACATGTCCCAAATTGACATGATGTTTTAGTCACATTACATAGCTGTTCATCTGAATTATCAGGACAGTCAAAAAACCCATTGCATCGAAGATGTCGGTTTATGCATAGCCCATTTGCACATCTAAATTTACTTGAATCGCATATTTCACTAGCACTGGCACCTAAACCAGAATAATTAAAAAATAAAAATGTATTTATAGGTTTCAAAAGAAAACAATTTTGACCATGCTGCTAAGTATAAAAAATGTACAGTTAAAAAATTTAAATCTATAAAATATAATATAATGCAAAGTTGAATTTAAAGAGATTTAAAAGATGCCTATGACTTGAAGAGTTAATTGAATTAAATTGCAATATTTAAATATTATTATTATTATTATTATTTATAAATTATATTTCACTTTTAAAATTTTTTTTTTATAAAATATAAACATTTATACTGCTACCACAAATCTGTCATCTAAGAATAACTACTCACATGCTATTTTAGTTTCATCAGAGCCATCACCACAATGATCCAAACCATCACAGACATTTGTATTGAATACGCAATTATGATTATCACATCGGTATTTTCCAGGTGGACAAGCCACTAATGCACACATAGTTCGGTTTTCATCACTGCCATCGGCACAATCTTCTTCGCCATCACATCTATTTCCAAGTGATATACAATCACCATTTTTACATACAAATTGGCCATTACGACTAATTGAACATCCTTTTCCAAGTTTATCTGTACAGTTCCACTCATCAGAACCATCAGGACAGTCTTGATCTCCATCACACCTCCATTTTCTTTGATAAAATTAATTTTTTTAATATAATTACATTATTAATTTAACAATATGAATATTAATAGATTGTGTTTATAACTTACGGTGAAATACAATGATAGGATCCATTACAGTGAAAGTCATCACTACCACAAGTAACATGTGAATCACAATCATCCTCATCACCATTATCTGAACAGTTAATTTTTCCATCACATCTTTGACTAGTTAGTATACATCGACCATCAGAACATCTAAGATAACAAATTAACTTAAAATTATTAAACAATAAATGAAACTCAATATTTTAAGATAACATTTAGGAATAAGATATCTATGATAACAGTTTTTTAAACTATTCAAATTCAAAGTTATAAATCTACTAAAGTTATGATACTTGTACAAATCATCAATGTTTATAATGTAATAAATAATGTAAAAGTAGTCAAAATTATGTGAAATGGGAATAATTCATTGTATTAGTATAAAACTGTGATCAATTATAAATGTTTTTATCAAACTAACATCTGAAGCCTGATTTTTATTTAATATTTAATAATACCGAAATTCGTGTTCTGAACAATTTCTTGGTGAGCAGTTAATTTCATCAGATTTATCACCACAGTCATTTTCATAATCACATCGCCAACGACCTGGAATACACCTAGTAAAAACATTTTTATTTAATGATAAAACTAATTATTAACCAATCAATTTGATAACACTTTGTACAATTTATTATTTATGATGATGGTCAGTAGTTGCTACAGATTCTACACATGAATGTATTTAACTGTTTTAGAATAGATATTTATGTTAACAGTGATATACTATTGATTATATACTATAACTACATATACTATGTATTCATATATTTTAAAATAAATATGGACTTTACAAAATATGAACTAACAGTTAACTTAACAAGTTGAATATAAATGTAATAAAACAATAATCTTATGTAAAATAAACAATAGAACATTTTAAAAATTACACTAATAATTTTATTTATATTGTTACAATAACAATTTTACTATTAGTGGGAGGGCATAAACACAAATTAATCAATTTTCTTAGATTTTTTTCTTAAAAATAAAATTAAGCCAAACATGGGTTTGTTTTTGATTGATCCATCATTATTAGTTTGATTAGTCCATTATTTTCAAACAAAATTTGTCCATAATTTGAGTTAAGATCAGACATACATTTTGATTTGATTTTTAGTACGACTAAGTGTTATTCTTTAAATTTTTTAAAATTGTGATTGGTTACGATTAAAATATTGAGCCTGACCCAACTCTATTACAAAGTAATATCAAACTCTAATTTTAAATGATTTATATTACATTTTAGTAAAAGTTTACTTACTTTCCATTAGCACACTTAAAGTATGTTGGATCACATGTGATGTTATAACATGAAGGTGGTTCATCGTCCATATCAGGACAATCATTTTCACCATCACACATCCATGTTGAATGGATACATCGACCATTTTTACAACGCACTTCATCTGATGAACATAATCTTGAAGTACAATTTTCTGGTTCATCAGAATTATCACCAAAACCACAATCATATTCACCATCACACATAAACACATTTGGAATACATTTCCCTGTAATCTCGCATTTGAACTGAAAAATATGTAATTGATATTTATAAGTTACCATACTTATATTATCATTAATAGGACACTGCACTCGCATGTGTTGTCTCTGCCATGTGTTACGTTCTGAATAGAATAATCCATTAAACTCCATTATGTTTAATATCAGAGTGAATCAGTGGCGGTCAAATAATTTTGACAAGAGGGGAGAGGGGATATGGATGATTTCTTAACATGCACTATTTGACTATTAAAAATATAATTTATGGTTATCAGATCTTTAACATTGAAAAAAATGTCATGGGGAATCTGTCCCCTTCATCACCACCATTTGAAGGCCACTGAAGAGAATATATTTTCAATTTAAAGCAAGTTATGTACATTTTAAAATATATATTTTTATTTTATATGCTTATGACATACTTTAAAATATAAAAAGAAAACTTATGAGATTTACTAGTTAATATTTTTAATTTTAAATTTGATAATAGGTCAATTCACTCTAATATTGAATACAACAGAGTTAAATGGATTAGTCAGAACATACAATTGCTATGTAATGTGTTTGTAGACGGACACAACACACAACACATGAGGGTGTAGCATCCCTGTAACAATATTAGCTCTTTATACTAGCATAAAGAATAATAATAAATCTATCTTTAATGTATCTATTAATAACTCAAAGAATATTAATTTTAATATATATCAAAATATTAAAAATATAATTTTTCCTTACCTCCTTTGCACCACATGTTTTCGATTTACAATCTTTCTCATCTTCGCCATCCAAACAATCATTGCGACCATTGCATTTTAGCTGATTCGATATACAAGTTGGCATTGGTAATTTGCTGAATTTAGAGCCATGTTGACATTTAAAGTCCGTATCAAGACATGTATACTATATAATGATCCATAGTGTAAGTATACACTCCGTTCCACGAGAAAAGGAACTAGTTTCACAATGTGACTAACGGAATTTAACGACCGGGTAGACTATTTCTTTCACTCAAACATTCCGGACGGCAACGTTATATAACAATACAACTACAAAATATGTTTGATTAGGGGAAATATTTACCAAGGTCGTTAAATGCCATCAGTTACATCGCGAAACGAATTCCTTCTCTCATGAAACGGAGTTAAGATATAGTTAACTATAGTTAACATAAAGTAACTTGTATACATTGTCATATTACAATATTAAAATGGGAATTCTCAAGTTTTCAGACACAAAAATGAGTCATGAAATTTCCCAGTTGTTATTAGAGTGTACATTAATAATATATTAAAGTAATTTAAGTGCAAAAATGTATTAAATAAAAAAAAGTGTGCAATAAGGTAAAAATGGTTGAGAATCCATTAAAAAAACATATATTAAATACTATTTTATTTACATTTCCACAGTTTTCTTCATCAGAATTGTCTTTACAATCAAATATGCCATTACATATTTGTGAAGGCTGTATACACTCATGATTTTTACATTGGAACTGTCCAGGAGTACACAGAAAGTCTAAACAAGTGTCAGGCTCATCAGAACCATCACCGCAGTCATCCTAAAATAGATAATCATTTCTTTAAATAGCAAATAATATCATAAAATAATTTAGGCTTCTTCAACGATATATTTTTGAATATCAATATCGTATTAAATTGTGCGATATTGAATCGCGATATCGAAAAAAAATTTAGGTATCGGTATATCGATATTCTGATATCTCTATGACTATCATAAATGCCAATACTCAAATACTCAATTGACTGGGTACTAGGTAGTAACTATAGTGGGTATTATATTAACTAATTCAACTTAAAATTAATTGTTTTGAAATATATTTTTCAAGAGCTTTGGCATGAATATCAGTTTTCTTGATGTAAATCGATTATCGATATATTACGATTAACGATATATCGTACAATATATTACGATTAACGATATATTACGATTATCGATACCTATATTTTTGAAAAAAAGTTCACGATATTGATATCGTTGAAGAAGCCCATAAAATATAATACAAGTCATAATCTTACATGTTTATCGCAATGCCACCAGAAGGGTATGCATTTAAATGTATTTGCACACACAAAATGGGAAGAAGAACAATTTGCAATACAATTCATATTGTCTGGTGCAAGAATAAAATCTTGAGGACATGCACATGTTCTACCCAAATTTGGTGATAAAAGACACAAACCTTTGCATCCACCATTATTTTTTTCACAGGGGTTGTATGCTCCTACAGTAAATAAAAAGTGATAATTATAATTTGTCTATTGAATAATGTATATTAAAAAAACATGAGCCATTAAAATTATTAAGATCTGATACAACCTATATAAAACATTAATTTTAAACATATATAATTTCAAGTCTTTAAATAACTAATAAGTTAAAAATTATTTTGATTTTAATTGATTTACTTGATGGTTGTAAAAGAGGATGCACAACTTTAATATCCATTGGCCTGTAAGCAAGTGATGTAACATTTCGACATTCTTGGCCAGAATATATATGACATTTATGAATGCTTTTTGTTTCCCAATCAGACCAATAAACAAAGTTCTCAAACAAAGTGATAGCAAATACATGGTGTATATTAACAAAAGGATCAATTTCTAAAATAAAATTAAAAATATGTTTATCATAAACTGAAACAGTATTTGCTATTTATAAATAATAATTAACTTACTTCTGCTCATAATGAAATGCCTATTGTTTCCATTTAAGTCAGAATAAGCTATATAGTCCTCTTTTGCATCAGCCCAAAAAAGTTCTTCTGTAGCTAAGCTGATTACTAAGGCATTTGGCCAACCAAGAGATTCATTTAAAATAGCTTTAGGTTCGCTACCATCCATTCCAGCCTTGCCAATATAAGGCACGTCCCCCCAATCGGTCCAATACATATATCCTCGAATAGGATCTAAACTGATGGCCCTAGGTTCTTGTAAGCTTTTACTTATTAATACTTTTCTAAATTGGCCATTTAACTTAGACACCTCGATTGTGTCTTTACCCTTGTCACACCAGTATAAGTTTTTAGCAACCCAGTCCACCGCAATACCATCAGGACTTTTAATTAGTGGGCCATGTAATCTCTAAATAAATCATAAAAATTAAAGTTTTGAAATCAAGCATTAATTAAAATTTATAAATCATTGTACCTCAGAAGCCGTGTCTTTGCATTTTCGTTTAATTGTGCTACCTTGATTGGATATGTCAGACCAATAGAAACAACTATCAGCATAATCATAATCAACCGCAACAGCATTAGTTAAATTGTCCACTACAATTTCAATTGCCATTCCTCGTAAATCAATTTGTTTTATATTGTGTTTATTAGCAAAAATAAGCATTGGCTTCTCAACTAAAAAATTTAAGTTTAATTTTTAATAATATAAATTGTAAATTTGATTTGTATCGTAAATTTTTAATGAGGTATTACTTGTTGAAGCTTTGCATGAAAAACCATCTCGTAATAATGTATAACCTGCAGTACAGTCACATTTATAAGACCCTATGGTGTTATGACATATTTGGTTACAAGGTTTTGTTATTTCAGTAGAATTACATTCGTTTATGTCGTGGCATAAGGTACCCACAGACTTATAGCCAGGATGGCATTTACATTCATAGCCAACAGGACGATCTATGCATATATGCTCACAAGGACGAAAGATTTGAGTAATAGATTCTAATGCACACTCATTTATATCTGAAAATTTTAGTTTTGATTTACTTTTATTTCATACAATTAAATAAAGTGAAATAATAATTTTAATAATTAAACTAATACCCACTTATAGTTTAATTATTTTACAAAACGGATATCCCATATACGTAAATAAATAGGATAAATAAATAATTATTTTATAAATACTCACTACACTTGTCTTCATCACTAAAATCTCCACAGTCATCTTGTCCATTACAGGTAAGATTTGCATTGATACATACTTTATTATGGCAAAAGAAATTATCAGGCCATGAACAACTTTCATTTTTATAATGTTCTAGAATAATTTTATAAAAATTAATTGTAAAATACTAGGTAGGTACTAGGCTTTTTCAACGATATCGATATCGAGAACTTTCTTTAGGAAATTTAGATATCGGTAATCGTAATATATCGATACTTGAAATATATTGTAGAATATTAAATACATCGTAATCAAAATTAATTTTTAATTAATGGCCCCCGACCATTGGGTATTTGGTTTACCGGAAACCAACAGTTTTGAACGCCAAAAAACTTGTATAATATATTTTAAAAACACTTTTTTCGAGCTAACAATAATTCCAAATATCGATATATCGAAAACTAAATTTTTTTTCGATATTGCGATTCAATATCCTACAAAACAAAACGATATTGATATTAAAAAATATATCGTTGAAGAAGACTAATAGGTGCTGATAATTTGAATACTTACTACACACTTCAGTGTGAAAATTCTCATCAGAATTGTCACCACAATCATTTTTACCATTGCATACGTCAGTTAGTAAGATGCAAGCACCATTTTCACACGTAAATTCTTTAACAGAATCACATACTTTACAGTTTTCAGGCTCATCTGAATTATCCCCACAGTCATCATGACCATCACAATAATATGCCTAAATATTAAATAATAAAAACGTATAGTTCAAATGTACATTTCTTTAATGTTTCAAAAAAATACATACCTCAAAAATGCATTTCTTATTAACGCATTCAAACTTGGTTATAGGACAAGTTGAATTGTTGACTACACATTTTTCTTCGTTCTCATCAGAACTATCACCGCAATCATCATCCTTGTCACATACCCAGGTAGATGGTATACATCGCCCAGTGTTATTACAATGAAAATCACTACTTGAACAATTTCTACTTACTACACAAAAAAAATATATTTTTCAATGAGTGAAAATTAAATTATGTCATAAAAAATAAATAACAATTAACATACAGCAATTTATTGGTTCATCAGAACCATCCAAGCAATCCGGAGATCCATCACATTTCCATGATGCTGGTAAACACTCGTAAGTTCCAAATTTGGTCTTGCAATGAAATTCGGTTGATTTACATTTAATAGCTAGAACATAAAATTTTAAATAATGACAATTTAACATTTTATGACTGTAGAAAGATAGGAGGGGGATGCAATGAGACGGCATTCCTCAACTTTTTATAATTTACATTATCTGTCCCTTTTTACTTTGTTGAAAATAATACATCTCCTTTATAATTACAAATATACAAATATCATAAATTTATATTTGTGTTTTTCATAACATTTTTATTTTTACGATGGTATTAGATTCTGAGCGCTGCGATAAATGTATTGATTTTACAATAATGTTTTTTATTTTTATTTTTTTTTGGTCTATCACCATCGTTTGGGGCAGTAAAGCTGCTTCGATTATCTTTTATGATGGGAAAGTGAATCTAGGTGGTGCATTCGGGAGGACAAAATTTAAAATTCCCAATAGTTTTTAAAAGCTTTCACTGAACGTTTCTATTTACATTTTCTATACACCGTGAAATTTTGAAAATATTTGAACTCTTTTTGAGCGGTTAGCGACCATTGTAAGTTTTCAATTTTTTTACAGTTTTTCTTATAATTGTCAATAAAATGTTATTTGTTGGATAAAAATTGGATAGGAAAGTGAATCTACTTGGTACTTTGAGGGGTCAAAAGTAAAAATTTCGTAGTAGTTTTCAAAAGCGATGTGAAAAACAAAAGAAAAATTAAAGAAAAACAGGAATTTTTACGCAAAATCTGTTTTTGAGAAAATCGATTTTGGTTTTTGGTACGACTCTAAAACAAATAACCGTAGGTACATGAAATTTTGACTAAATGTTTATACTAGCATTTTCTATACACTATAACATTTTCCAAATATACCTAGTAATATCATAGGCTGATTGACCGTTTTCGCTCAGAATCATTTTTTTTATACAATGATATTATATCATTGAATTAAAATTTAACATCATCCATTACAGTGATCCACTTGTAACCTACTGTACAGCAGAGCGACATCCACTTACCCACCTTTTTTTTAATTAGTTTTACAATAATACAATGAACAATATCTACTAATATTATAAGATTTTTAATAAGAAACAAGTATCTACTTGTTTGCTTGTTTAAATTTAGCAATATGACAACAACTATAGATAATAAATAAAACCAACCAAAAAATTTAAACGTAATTTCTTAAAATTGTATGATGATAATAAGATAATATTGGTAATAGAGATCAAAGTTACAACTTTGTTGATTAATTTTACAAATGTTAAAGAATATAATAAATACAATTTTTATTAAAAAAAAAGTTTAGATTTTCTATTTATTTCCTATTTACTGTATAGACAGTGGTATAAAATTTTTAAATTTAAACCATTTAAACCATATTATTATACATTTATACACCATAAAATATGTAATATTTGTTGTTTTAAATTCAAAATATATTTAAATGTAAGAACTTAGGTATATAGTTAAATATGCAAAAATAATACACCAAACTAAAAATGTATAGGCAGGTACTAGGTACTATATATAAAGTATTATAAAAACGATATACAGAAGTTGAACTCGCCGACCACTCCTCCTCCCAACAGAGCAAAAAATGATCATTATAGAAAAGTTAAATTGTATGTTTTCAAAAGTAGTATAACTGATAATTTTAATTATCAAGGTAGATGATTGAAAAATAGACAATTATAACATTAAAAATAATGACAACACAAAATATATTTAAGTAAGTCATAGGTATCAGTATTTTAATACAAACAGAGAACTGGAATTTAGAATTTGAAAATAAAATTATAAACCAATATGTTAATATATTTAATAAAAAAATCAATAATTTAATAAACTAATTCATCTATCTAATGAAAATTGAGTAAATTGAGCTAAGCTTCCATTTCCTATACAAGAATCAATTTATTCAATTACCTACAATTTACATTATAATATATTCAATTTCAATTTCTATATAATCGTCTTATTTCTCTCCCAGTACTCAATTTTTTTCAATCAAACTTATATTTCCTTGCTAATTTACTTAGTAAACTTTATATTTAATTATTAATGCTTTTTGAAATCAGTTTTAGAACATTTGAAACTTCAACCAAAGGACATACCATACTATAATCATATTGGCATACTACAAAATGTAGCCACTACAGACATTTTTACACTTGGCTTCAAGCTATATACACGCAAAAGTTATCTATTTTACTTTTTGTATATAATAGACATTTCTAATTCAATTAAGCTATATTTAAAAAACTTACGGCAATTTATCTCATCTGATGACGGCAATGAGGTATTTGATGAATCGCCACAATCATCATCACCATCACATTTCCATGATTTAGAAATACATTTACCATTTGAACATTTAAAATCAACAGATGAGCAATTATTTTTTTCAGTAGCTAGATGTTTGACTAAAACAAAACTCATTTAATAACTATAATAGTTATTAATTTTTAATATAAAATAAATTGACTAACTTGTTGAGCAATTTTGTTCATCGCTGTTATCCCAACAATCATTTTGACCATCACAAATCCAATTTGGATGGATACAAGCAGTAGTTGTATTACAGCTTATTAATGTAGCATTAAATATTAAATCTTCACAAATCTTAAGATCTTAAAATAGTAATATACATTTGTTAACATAAATTATATTACATACAGTAAGAAAATAATTTTTTAAACATACCACAACCAATTTCATCACTTGCGTCACTGCAGTCAGGATCAAGATCACAACGTAAATTTGGAGCTACACATTCACCAGACTTACAACGGAAAAAAGTAGCATTTTTACAAGAACATTCTAATTCGTCAAAACCATCCAAACAATCAAAAAGTCCATCACATTTTTTGCTATTTGGACGACATTGTTTGAAATCTGGGCACGAGAAAAATCCTTCTGGACAAGACCTTGTAACTATTGAAATATTATTTAGATGAGAACACAAATACAGTTATTTAAGTTTAATATTAGATTAGGTTGCGTACCACAATATTTTAAGTCTTCATCAGATTCATCAAGACAATGGTTTATACCATCACAAGTGTTTTCAAAAGGTATACATTCATTAGATGAACACCAAAATTCATTATTTGAACAATTATTTTCTAATTTGTTTTCAACACATCGATGTTTATCAGGTAGGAGTGTACGGTTGATAAAACAAGAACACTCTACAGCACCTTTAATATCCAAACTACATTTATCTTCACATCGTCCATTGAGTAATCTGCATGGGTTTCTATTACCTTGAGATATAATAATAATATCATAACATAATTAACTAAAACCACTATAGAATAATAATATGCTAGAATTTACAATCATTAATATTTTCAGCAACTGCAACTATTCCCATAGGTTTTAAGACATCTTTTCTTATCCATGCAATATTTTCACCAGTGTATTTGTCAGCTCGTAAAACTGCATTTAACATCCAGTCAGTCCAAAAAAAATAATCACCATACACAGCAATGTCAAATGGATGTTGTGGATACAATTCAGCAAGTACCTATTATACAACATATTTGTATACATTTTAGATATTATACGAAATCAATAAATTATAACTAAAAATAATTAAAATACCACGCGATTTGTTCCATCATATTCACATCGCTCAATTTTATCCAACTTTGCATCACCCCAATATAGTTTATGAGTTGTATGATCTATTGTAAGAGCATTAGGAATCTGAATATCAGTTGTTATAATTGACTGTAGCATAAATCCATTAACATAAGATTTTTGAATGCTGGGTTTTAAATCATTCCAATTGGTCCAAAATATCAATCTAAATAAATTTATTATAAAACATTTAAACATTGTATATATAAATTCATAATAGACACAAGTAAACCATTTTAATCAGTTAATCAGTGAGTAAATATTAATTAAAACTAAGCCAATAATTAATATTAGGAATGATTAGTAAGAAATTTGTATAAGTAAAAGAATTGTTTAATGTAAAAAAATATTACAGAATGCAACTGATTTTGGTGTAAAAACAATAGGTAGAAGCTTAAATTCTAATGCAATACTACCTCTTTTTATTAATTTAGTTTCACAAAATTATTAATTAAGACAAATGTTTAAATGTTAAGTACTGTATGTGGTATAATCTTAATATATCAGTTAAATTTACATGTTATTTCAATCACATAATATTTTTAGTAAAATTAAAATAACCAGCATTTTCAAAATGTGACACATTTTTTTATTACATAAAAAAATTACTTACATCTCACAGATATCAATTGCTATGCCACGTGGTCGATCTAATTCTCCTAATTTTAAAACTATTTCAGGAACAGCATCTGGTTGGCTTAGATTTAATCGACTTATAGATGCATAACTGTTTGTCCAGTACAATATATTTTCACTCATTTCATAATCAATACCTTCTACAGACCCTTGATCTAATAATGTATTATGAAAACAGAAGTAAAGATTAATTGAAAGTTTAAGACTAATTTAAATAATTTAGAATAAAAAAATTGAACTCATACTTTCCGCAATTACTCTATGGCCTGTATTATTAAAATGAATAGCATCAATAGTTCCACGTTGAATATCTGAGTAAAATAATAAAGAACGTGCATAATCATATGACAATGCAATTATATTCTGCATAAAAGTTTTTGATTGCATGACTCTAAATGGTGTGTTCAAATTTGGATTTTCAGATATAGTAACACTATCAATTTTATCCACTCGAGAATACATAAGAAATGTAGTATAATCTAAAAATATAAATAATAGAAATAATATAGACACAAGATTACTTAAAAATTGAAAACATTTATTACAAAGGCAGTTAAAAAGTAAAAAAATATTATTAGCTTATTTTTAAGTAAAAATACCTTCACATTTCTTCCCGTCAGATCCAACAATACCGTGTGTACAAGCACAAACCCCATGAGTCCCATTAAATAAACATAGTTCTTGACATCCTCCATTATGTTTAGTACAACTATTAGATCCTTGATGACGACTTTTTGAAAATATTTGAACATCTTTTGGATGTTCCCCAAATTCTCGTGTTAATTCCTCGGATGCGGATAAATTATTAATAGGTGAAACCATTAACGATGATGACCCTTGTACTTGCATACTGAAAAAAAATATATTTCTCAATTATTTAATATTAATTTAAACTTTAGTAAGCAACTTACATTCCAAGCCAATAAATATAACCATTATGTACAACAACACTAGCAGGGTTACTATCTTTATCCTCATATAATATTTCATATTCAGTACCATCATAATTACAACGACCAATCAAACTTTGTTGGCAAAAGTATAACTTGCGGTTCTGTTTTTAAAATAAATATAAATAGATGCTTAAATAAATGCATGTTTTGAGTTTTCTAACATGTTATATAGTTAACAAATATTAGGTAAATACCGTGTAATCCAATGTAATATCTTCGACATATGGTTGATCTTTATTAAGTAAAATACTCTTTTTATTCATTCCATCTAAAGTTGCTCTTGAGACTCCATGATGACGTCTAATACTCCAAAATATAAAACCAGCAACAGGATCTACAGCCAAAGAATTAGGCCTCTCCATGGTGTCGTCTCCACTATCAACCACCACATAAGCATTAGACCCATTGAGATAAGCCACTTGAATAATATTTAAAGACGGATTTGCCCAATAAATATGACCAGCGATCCAATCAATAGCAATTCCTGAAAGAAAGAAAAAAAGTACATTAAAAAAAAAAATTGTATCCATTAATTTTAAGTTTTAATGAGACATACCTGATACCCAAGCACCTGAAGTTGTATCACCAGAATGTTCATGATTTACAATTATTTGCCGACCAGTTCCATCACGTTTTATTCTCATGATAGTTCCTTGCTCATCGTCTGACCAGTATATATATTCTAAAATTGTATTTTTAATTAAAACAATAGGTACATTACATTGTTTACTAGACTATTACCTTCATGAAAATCTATGCTATATGCCATTGATGTTTTAGATAATGGACTTAGAACTTGTCTCGAATCATTTTTTACTAAAGATATGCCTTTGATTTCAGACTCCACAGTGTATAGTAAAAATTCACTGACACCAATACATTTTTTCTTATCTTTTGGATCAATAGTATATCCAATAGCACAACGGCAAACCCAATGATCAGCAGAAGTAGGTAAGCAAAGATGAGAGCACATTCCTCTATTTTTTGAACAATAGTTAATACCCATTTGTAAAGATTGATCATACAAACCCAATGCATACACATCTATTAAATGAAAATTTATAAAATTAATTTTATCTTCATATTTGTATATAAAAGCAACTTTGATATACTATGTACATTTAAAAAAAATATAGTACCAATATAAAACTTAATAAGCATTAAATATATATATTTGGAGAAGAAGAATTTATAAATATAATTTTTAAACCATAAAATTTAACATTGATAAGACATTTAAAAATAATAATTCATATTTCTTTTCTTAGATATATTTAGATAATAATATATTACCTGCAGTTATGTTGCGAAAATTTGAATTTTCATCTCCAGTAATTTTATTTGCAACTCGAATATTCATTAATCTGTTATCCACATAGTATATATTATTTTTATATAAAGCAATAGATGATGGAAAACCTTCTTCTGGTAAATTTAAAGAAGGATTTATTCTGGAATCTTGTATGCTATAAGACTGTATAGAATGTTTATCAGAATTAACCCAATAAAGTGTATTTGTTTCCTGGTCAATAGTTAAGCCTAAAGAAAATAATATAATATTCAATTAATAAGCAGTATATTTAAATAATTTATAAAACCAATTAATAAAACAACATTGAAAAAACTGTAAACAAAATACGTAGTAATATATTCATATTATAGCTACAGCCTATTTGTAATAGGCATAGTAATAGGCATTATAGTAGACAGGAATCTATATGATGTAATTTAATTACTCAACATTAGTTAGACAAATCTCAAAACACATTTTGTATTTCAATTCATATTAATTTATATAAATATTATAGTATTTATTAATTAATTAAAATAATTCAGTACTTATGAGTAGGGCTTGGATGTTGTTGCATTGGCAACTTTTTTTCAATGTAATTCAAATGATTTTTTTTTTTTTTCTTTGTTTTGGTGGTTACTGTGAGCCAACCGGAAATACGATAAGACGATGCTACGATTATTATTTTCGTGAAACTATAATAGAATTATTATGGTTCAGTGTCGTTGCATATTTCATTCTATTACGTTTCCTGTTTGTTCATTTTGTAATATTCGTATTTCTATTATGAATGCCGAATTCTAAACCGTCTATGAGTAGCATATTTTACAATTTTTATTTTTATTTTAGATCTGAGAGGAGCGATAAATGCATAGATATTACAATGATGTGTTTGATCTTTTGTGTCTGTACATGATAAGTAGACGAAATAATTCTTCGATTTTCAACTTCAATATTTTGTTCGATGGAAAGTGAATCTAGTTGGTGCATTGGGGAGGTCATAATTTAAAATTTCCATTAGTTCTCAAAAGCGCCGGGAAAAACATAAAAAAAATTAAGAAAAACTGTGAATTTTTACGCAAAATAGGTTTTTGACAAAATTGATTTTGGTTTTTGGTGTAACTTTAAACAAATAAACATTGTTATATGACATTTTTCTGAATGTTTAAATTAGCATTGGCTATATACCATACAATTTTCAAAATATGTTGAATCGTTTTGAGCTGTTTAAAAAATTTAGTTTTTAATTTGTTTTGGTTTTTTTTTCTATAGATGTCAATATAATTTTATACATTGAGTCAAAAAGCTTGAAAATGTATTACATGACTTCTAATATATTGTTACAATGGCAGTTGAAAAATATTTAAAATACATTGTCACGTTTTTTTTTATAGGCATTTAAAATTTGGATTTTGACAAAATATATGTCATAAAAATGTGCAAATTATTCTAAGTTATAAATTCATAAAAATTTTTCTTTTAAAATCTAAGATTTTATAATGTAATACAAGATTACTTAAGTTTAACAGCCTTGATCAAAAAAAAAATCTATAAAAAAGTCAAATTAAATTTTTATGAGCGTTTGAAGTTAAAATTTTTGCAAGATTGGATATTCACTAGATTTTTCATGTAGCGATTTTCTGATTTTCTTACTTTGTTGTAGTTCAAAAAAACGATACTAACAAGTACTATAGATACATGAAATTTATACCATGTGTTAATTTTATCAATTTCTATACTTGATAAAATTTTCAAAATATTTTGAATGTTTTTGAGCTGTTTACAGACATTTTTATTTTTCATTTTTTTTTTCTATAAATTTCAATACAATTATATTTGTAGGGTCAAAAAGCGTGTAAATTTAATACAAGACTCCTGATAAATTGTTACAATAGCAGTTGAAAATATTAAAAATAGATTGTCACAATTTTTTTTATAAGCATTTAAAGTTCAAATTTTGACAACATTTATCGAATTTATAATTTATTAATTATTTTGTAGTTAAAAATGTATAAAATGTTTAACTTTTATGGCTAAGGTTTGAAAATATAAAACAAGGTTCCATGTTAGTAGTGAACTCGGTAACCAAAAAAACTAAAAAAATATAAACACAGTTTTTTTTATAGTCATTTTAAGTTCAAATTTACTATATAAGTTCATATTAAATAACCAAGAATAACAATTTTAGTTATTTTGTTGTAATTTTCTAATATTAATTCAACTTACCAGCTACCGTATCAATAATAAGTAATTATAATATAAAATATCAACACTGACAAACCGTCTTCACTCAAAATCGTTTTTCGTACACAATGATCTTAATGATCTTATATTATTGAATTCAAATTTAGTACCATCCATTATACAGTAACCCACTTGTAACCTACTGTACAGCAGAGCAACATCCACTTACCCACCTTTTGTAATATTTTATTTTTAATTATGCCTAATGTCACTTTTCAATGAATTTTTAAGTACAATTTGGGTATTTTTCATTGAAATAATGCAATAAATTTGCAAACCTTTTTAGTGCAATAACTTTCAAGCCCTCCTTATGGGAAACAATTTTCAAAATAAATATGTTTATAGGCTGGATACACAATTTTTGTTTTCTGACTGATTTTTCAAAAGGTTGTTGTTGTCGTGGTTACTTATTAACAAAAATTTATTTATGATTCATAAATTTTCCTTAAAATATAAAGTAGCGTTCTTTTTTTAATTATGTAACAATTAAAGTTAAAACTAACAAATTAGTTTATCATTATTTTTTAAGTTATATTTGATAATATAATATGTCTAAAAGAAAAATCATTAATTAATACAACAAAATATTTATTAATTAATATTTTAATTAATTTGTACTGATTATTTTTTATTATTAGTTTTAAGTGACTTATACCTGCAATCACATTTTTATTTTTTATTCAAACAAGTATAGAAAGCTAGTGGACACCATATGAATTTGATTTATTTTAGATAAAATATTAAACAATTAATAATAATAGTCACTAAATTTTTTAATTGGTAATAAGCTGTTAGCATATGCCACACCAACATGTGTTGTCTTTGTCTTACAAACATAGCAAATTTTTGTCCGGCAGAACCCATTCTGTGTTGTTAAATTAATAGTCAATTGAACTATTATCAAACTTAAATGTAAGAATATTTGAATATGGTATGATTATATATCATTTTTACGATATTTAAATTTTCAAGCAAGTTATGTGTTCATTAAATATTACAATATACAAATAATTATCTTGCTTAAAAAATTAAAATATAATACAAACAAATCAATATACAAACCATAAATAATATTTTTCCTTTAAATGTCATAATAGGTCAATTATCTCTAGCAGATACAATATTGGTGCTGCTGAGTGCAATTACCTGTATTGTGTATTTGTAAGACAGAGACAACACATGTGGGTGTATAAAACTATATAGTCAATTAATATTTTTGTTAACAATCAATAAGTTTACAAATACTTACTAGTAAAACCTGATACAAAAGGTATTATTTTTTCTGTATAAATGATGGAATAAGAAGATGCATTCATATTGGACATTATAATATTATGATGGCCACTTGACATTCCTTGTGTCCAAAACAATTTGCCTTGTTGTGGATGTACAGCTAATGCACCTATTTGAAGAGTTTTGTTTGTATCTTCATCAGTCCAATCACTAGAATATATGGTAGTAAAATACTCTCCATCGAGATTACAGGCTATTATAGTTCTGGCACCAGAGATTTTTTCCTCTGTAAGAGGATTTTGATCAGAACTAACTGCAATGAACATATTTTTTGACATCCAATCAATAGCAAATCCATGGGGTTGATGAATTCCTAAAGCAAGGGAATATTTTGTAAAAATTATGATATTTAAGATCAGTTTAAATAGCAGAGTATTCTAAATGACACTGGTTAGATTTATAACCTATTAATGTTCTTTACAGTTAAGTATAAATATTAAAATACCTGTATCTAAAATTACTTCAATATTGCCACCAGATAAGCTAGATCTTTTAATTTCGTTACTTGAATAATCAGACCAGTAAATTTTCTTATCTGCAGCCAAATAATCTATTTGTACATGCAGTAAAGCTTGTGAATCATAAGACAATAATGTTGGAATTGCATTATAATATGGTTGTTCTAAATTAACACCTCGAATTTCATTAATTTGTGCAAATAATAAAACAATTTCATTTTCTAAAATATAAAAACAATGCATTAATGTATATTTCTATGACTTGGTGCAAGGGCCAATGTCATATTTTCACAAAGTTCAGAAATTAAAAAAAAAAATTAGCAAATTTTTAAATTTAATTTCAGAACTCTAACAAATACTGTTACTTAATTAAATTTGTTTTTGTTTCATTGTATGACTCATTTTATTTTTAACTAAACATAATTTGTACGTTTTAGTTTGACATTGGCCAAAAACTAAAATTTAAAATTAACAATTTTTAATAATTAAAGAACTTGACTTTTTTTATTAAAACGTAATAATAATATTCAATTGAACATAATGTTGGTAACTTCTACATTTAAAAAACTTTATTAATTGATTTCGAAATGGCCAACATCGACATAGGCCCATAATATATCAATTATAGTCAAAAAGGCCAATGTCATCTAATTTGGTCTTACAGCATAAGAGACATTGGCCCTTTTAACACAAGTTACATAATCAAATTTTAATGAAATTGGTCAAATAATATCAATTTTGTCAAAATGTGACATTGGCCCTTCTTGCACCAAGCCACAAAAATAGAACTATATAAAATATGTTTTTAATTTTTACCAATGCATGTATGATTGTCCTTGGATAATTGCATAACATGTGGACAATCACATTTATATTTAGAATTTATATTCAATAAACACAAATGTGAGCAATTTCCATTATTTGTTCCACAAGGGTTAAATTCAACTAAACAATAGAAACAAAAAATGTTACAGTGATTAGTTATGGTAAATATAAAAGGTAAATATAATCATTTATTAGATGAATGAGGCAGTTAAATAATTAAATTTTAGTTAAATTTTCTGTTAAATGATTATTTAACAGAAATAAAAAATTAAATGTAAATAGGTAATAGCTTCAAATCAATTTAAATATTTTGAAAATGTCATCGCATAATATGCACTTATAGTAAAATGTTTAAATGATTTTTTAAGTCCATACGGATAATGTTTTAGAATTACAACTAAGTAACTAACATTTTTATTCTTCAATTAAATATTTAATTTTGTCCAAATTTTAACTTAAAATGTCAATGAAAATATTCTTTTTAGATTTTTTGGTTACAATATTAACTATTTATAAGAAACCTTGTTTCAAATTTTTAGTTTTTTGACTAACAAAATATTAAATCGATTTAGGAAAAAAACTAAAAAAAATTTTAAATTTTAAATGCCCATAAAAAGTTCTATAATTAAGTTTAATTTTTAAGTTTATGATCAAAGCATTATTTATATTACATATTGTGTACATAGACACAAAAAAAAAAAAAAATAATAAAAAAACACATCATCGTAAAATCAACACATTCATTGCCCGGCTAAGAATCTAAAATTATAAGTAATACAAGGATACTGCTCAAGATAAAAATTGAAAAATTATCAAATATAAAATACGTTTTAAATTTAATACCATGCTGTGATATTTATCGGTACAATATAATTTCACTACATTCACCACTAGATCAAAATATCAATAGTATCAAAATAAAGTAAAATTAATAAGTAGAATTGATAATATTAACTTAATTTTAAGTTGATTATTTTTACCTTTTGGTTGTCGGCTAGGGTGCAATATTTTTATATCAAATGGTTGTGTAACAGTATGTTGCACAACAGTAACATTTAAACCAGTCCATTTATTAGCTTTATTCACTGAATTACTTCTCCAATCAGTCCAATACACATCATTTTCAAAGAGAGTAATAGCAAATGAATGTGAAAGAAGCTCATGTCCCTTTAATACGAGATGATGATTATTGCCGTTATAATCTACTGTATGTATTGTATCTGATCTAAAAAAAAAATTTCTAAATAATTCACCATTCACCATTGATATTATTAAATAAATAAAAAAAGTTTACTTGGCATCAATCCAATAGATACGATTTAGTTCATAATCTAAAGTTAATCCATTTGGCCATTCTCCATCAGAAAACATGCTTACAAGTACAATAGTTTGGCGAAATTCTCCAGCCATGCTGCATCGTTCAATTCGGGGTGCTGATGAATCCCAATCTGTCCAAAATAAATAACCATATCTTGGATCTAATGCAATAGCTCTAGGACTTTCCATGTCTCCAGCAATTAAAGTCCTTCGATAACTTCCATTTAATTTAGCCACTTCAATTTGATCTAAATTACTCTCAACCCAATAAATATTTCCAGCTACCCAATCAACAGCAAGACCTTCAGCTGTAGTAAGACCGTTTTCAACTACAACTTCTATGTCACTCAATGCTAAAAATAAAATATATATTTATTAACTATTTCCAATATTTAACAAAAAACCAAATATTTTTATTCAACATACATCCACCAATTATTTTTCCTTTAAATATTTTATCATCCATTACATCAGTCCAATATAGCGTATCAGTTCCATCCTTAGCATGATAAAAATCTAATGTAACACTGTTTTTCAAACGAGAAATTAATGATTTGACATTTCTTGTAACTAGGTCAATTCCTCGTAATTCGTGTTTATTACTAAATATTATTTGAGGTATATTAGTATCTGTAGAAATAAAATTACTTAATTAATTCAAATAATTGATTTAAATAAATATAATACAATAATTGATAGCAAATATACCTATACTTTTACAAGTAAAATGATCTGTAGCTAGTAAATATCCTTCATTGCAAGTGCATTTATGTCCATAGTGGCCAAGCTTCATACATTTTTGAGAACAACGTCCCCAAGTACTACAAGGACTTACCACTGAACATGTTGTATTATCATTTTGAAGAATCATGTTGGTAGGACATAAACATATGTAGCCATCAGGACTATTTTGACAAATATGTGAACAATCAGATGATAACTCACATTCATTTGAAGCTAGAAAATGAATTATTATTTATTAAAATTTTGAAGACATTATTAATAATTTATAAAAATTAAAAAAAAAAATTGTAGATCTTTTTTTTTCTACGGCTTTTACTATATGAGGTCAGCCACCCTTGTTCTACACAGCTGCACGTCCATATGGCTCTATCCTCCATCTCTTCTTCGGTCTTCCTCTCAATCTTTTTCCTTCTTCATTAATTATATAACCACTCTCACTAGTTCTGAGTCACTTCTTCTCATAACATGACCAAACCATCATAACCTATTCTCTCTCATGTTGTCAACAATTGATGTCGCACTAACACTACCCCTAATGAATTAATTTATCATTCTATCCCCTCTTAGTCACATCCACCTTAGCATTATCATCTCTACTAAACTCATTCTCGATCTATATTATTGTGCACTTCTAAGCATTCTGATCTATAACAAGATAACTGCTTTAAAAAATCTACCATTTAACCTCAAAAGCATTCTCCTGTCACACAAAATACATAACACTTCTCTTAAATTCATTCCTCTCAACATAATTCAATTTCTGACAACATTTTCAAAACCACCATTCTTTTTTACCATCAATCTTAAATACTTGAACGTATTACCTCATACACTATATCATCCCCCGTCATCATCATATGCCTTGCCCATACATTACTTTCTCCAAAATCATACGCAATTGTCTCTGTTTTACTCCTACTTATCCTTCTCTTTTTTTCCCAATGTTGTTCACTGCTCTTCCAATATCTCATTCACATCTTTTAGGCTTCCCCACTAGTACAATATAATCTGCAAACATCATGCACCATGGCACCTCACTCTGTTTATCTTTTGTAATTTTGTACCTTACAGAGCAGGTAAGAGCTCAACACTGAACCATGATGCACACCTACTATTACACTAAATTAATTTGTTACTCCACATACACTCTTCACTCTTGATATTACCACTTCATACATACCATCTATTAATTTCACATACATCATCAGCACTCCTAAGGGGCCACAGTGCCAGTTTTTAACTATCCGCAATTTTATAAAATTTGAAAATTTAATTTAATATTTTAGTTGTCACCTTAATTATAATTGTCCACTAATCTACTCCATGATACCTATTAAGGGGAGGTTGATAGGTTGTATTATATCGAGGAAAAAATGAGTTCACAGGAATAATTTTCAGGCCTTGTAGAATTGTCGGATTTTGATAACTATTTTTATATCAGAAGAAAGAAGACTTCCTACAGGCCACATCAAACTCCGATTTTTTATTTTATTTCAAATAATCATATAGAATTTATAAAAAAAACGCTTTAAATTGAATTATTTTTGAAGACATATTATAAAGTTTGAAATTAAAATATTAAAAAACAAAGTTTGATGCACCCTGTAGAATATTATTAATAATAGTTAAAAAAAAAATATCAAATTTGGTTGATTATACAGAACAGGATCATTATTATTTATTCCCGTAGTGTATTTGTATGTACACAATTACATTGGCACCAGGCGCCTTAACCTCTCTTAGAGCTTTATCATATTATGCCTTTTCAAAATCTATAAGCAGTAAGCAGCATACTCAATTGTCTTTTCTTTTTCCTGTACTTCAATCTACCTGATATAGAATATAGGTTCCATAGTAGATCTTTCAGATATAAACCCAAACAGATTATTCAAAAATAAAATAGATGATACATACACCAATTTTATAATAAATCAAATCAAATCAATTAGTTGTTATTTAAAGTTAAGGTAATAATTGAATTAAGAAACATTAAATAAAATGTAATAAATTGATATGTAACTTAATAAAAACAAACCTATTATTGAAATAATGAATAATATTTAACTTACCACATTGTCCACCTTCATCTGACCCATCTAAGCAATCATTTTTACCATTGCATAACATGTCTACAGAAATACATGTTCTCTTATTGTCACAAGTAATATTTGGATATGCACAAAATATTGAAGATGAATTGTCGATTTCATGAGAATGGCAATTTTCAAGAGTACAATTTTTGATTGTAGCTAAAATGTACATACTAATTTAGTACTGGATGTTGAACTTATATGAATGATGTTAAACCATTTTTTTAACTTAATAACTAATATTTTATGTACAAGTATTTATGTATTTTATTTTTTTATAAAATATTTTTATATCTTTAAATTTTAGTTTATATTAAACATACCCGTTTTCAAAAGAGAACATACCGGTCGGCGACCAATTTATGTCTGGCAGCGCGCATCCCCCCTAATTTCCCATTGTTAGCGAGATCATGTGATTCTCGACGCACCAATCAAATCATTCGACATTCGCAAAAGCGGTATGTTCTCTTTTAAAAACGGGCATAGTTTAAACTTTATTCAAATTATTAAGATAAAATTGAGCATTAATAGCATTTATACTTAATGTTTTTAACTTACTGCAATTATTTTCATCACTACCATTAGGACAATCAGGTAATCCGTCGCAAACATAATGTTTATCAATACAAAAACCAGTGGTATTTAAACATAAAAACTCATCATTTGAGCAGAAATAGTTAGTATGGTTCAATCCACTACTACAATTGAATTCATCTGTTGCTCCATCACAATCAATAACTCCATCACATTTTTTTTTTAAAGGTATGCATGTATTGTTTTTTGTACAAAGAAACTAATGTAAAATGTAAATAACACAAATAGTATTAAAGAAAATAAGATTAAAAATCTAATTAATTTAAAATACAATACAAAATAATTTATCTTACTTCACCAAAACAATCAGAACATTTTTCTTCATCTGAACCATCACCACAATTATCTTCTGCATTGCAAATATATTCATAAGATACACAATGTCCATTTGTACATGTAAACTCAAATTCTTGACATGTGTGTGTTTCTAAAAAATATTGTTTATTAAAATATTATATATTATTATTTAATATTATGCAGTTGGGTTTCTATTATTAAATATTTATATACACAGAATATTTGTTTATAATATTAATATAGTATTATAAGTTATTTACGTTTCATACAGCGGGCCTACTAGGGACCAATACACTCAAACTTTAAAGACATATTCTACTAAATATAGTTGGGAGAATAAAAAGTTGTTGCTGATGCACACGCTTCTGGTGGTGAATTTCTGTGATGGTTTCACAAAGCGCACATTTTGTAGTATTGGATTCAGATATAACTACCTAATACATATTACAAAATGAACGTTATATACAATTTTTAGTACCCATGTTTCTCAAAGAAAAAAAGGTTGCTATCATATTGCCAGCAGCCACTTTTCATTCTCCCGACTAGTTTAAATTTTCTGTGAATATTAAACTAATACATCCATTTAAACCATAAAATAACCTAGGGTTAGAATATATATGGTTCTAAATATTCAACAGAAAATAATATCATATTATGCTCTTATATAAATATGCCTACCAGGCTACCAAGTATTTAAAATTGATGAACAATAAGATATTAAGAGGACGTAATACCCGCATGCATTGTCTCCGTCTTACAAATGTACAACATAGCGAAAGACAGTTTTTTAATTTTTTTTAATTTTGATTATATACAACATACCACAATATTGATGTTCGTCTGATGTGTCTCCTTCCCCACAATCAAATGTGCCATCACAAACCCAGGAATGAGGAATACAGCGTTTAGTAACTGAACACGAAAATTGTGAAGCTAAGCATGATTCACATAATTCAGGACTCTCATCAGATTTATCATCACAATCATTATCACCATCGCACACCCAGAATTTTGATATACATTTATTACTATCACTACATGCAAAGTTTTCTTGAGGACAAGTATGTTTTCCTATACACATTACAATAACATTATAAAAATAAATAAAACAGTTTTTAACTGAGTTTGAAATCAAAACATTTTTTTGATTTTAATTTTAATTACGCTTATTGATATTAGGATAATTTTTGATTTTCAAAAGACTAAAGATTTTTATAATTGATTTCAAACCCTGATTTTTAATCAAAATTGTATACCACAAGGGCCATATTCTGAAGTGTCTTCGTCAGAACCATCTCCACAATCATTGTCTCCGTCACATACATATTTCTTTGATATACATTGTTTATTTTTAATACATTGAAATTCATTAGCTCCACAGGCATTAGGTGTAGAATAATTACTAGACTTGACGCATTCTTTTTTTTTATCATCAGTTGTTCTCAATACATAACCATCATTGCACATACAAACTGGTCCATTGGGAGTAGACATACATAATCCAGGACATAAATCTAATTTTTCACACCAATATGGAGACGCTTTGACTAAAAGCATACAAAATAAAATAATAATAGTCGTTATCAAAAAATGTGGATTATTAGTCAAGTTAAACAATTATTTTAAACATAAATGAATAATCCAACATTTCTTACCTTGAGCTTCACTATTATACACTTTTAATGTATAAAGTGGAGGATTTTCAATTCCTAATGTTTCTTGAGATTTGTTTATTAAATTATAGCTTTTTATCAATACTTCCGTAGAAGCAGTTTCAGTCCAAAATAATAAATTATTATATATAGCAATTCCATATGGATAAGGAGTTGATCGTTTAATAATTTCTCTGTTACTACCGTCCAAATCAATACATTCTATCCTATCCTTGTAAACATCTGACCAGTACAACTTTCTAGTAAAAAAGTCTAAGGTTAAGCTCATTGGCCATTGAACATCCACATTAACAAAGGTTGTTTGGTTATTTCCATCCATCCAAGCTCTCTCAATACGGCCACCTGCGCTGGTAGAGCCTCGAGGCCAATTTCCCCAGTACATAAACCTTGAAAAAATTATCATTTATGAAACATTTGAAATAAATAAATTAGATTGACAATTTTACATACCCATTTTTAGGATCAAGTACAATTGATCTAGGATGATAAATTCTATTGGTTATCAATACTTTTTGTTTAGTTGGATCATCAATTTTAAACACATTAACTGTACCCAAACCTTCATCTGTCCAGAATAAATTACGACCAGTCCAGTCAATAGCCAAACCTTCACAATTCATTTCTGGTAACATTTTTACTAATTCTTTCTTTGTTCCATTCAATCTCATTCGTTCAATTGCATTTTTTTTTCCTCCTGAATAATATATTGATTGTGTTTTGACATCATAATCAATAGTTGTAGGTATTTTGCCTTCGTCCAATGGTAAAATAATTTGTTGTTTATGAATTTTTGAGATCATGGATATGCCTTTAATCATTGGTGGATTACTTTTTCCAAATATCAAAAATGCAGGCAATTTGGATGCTAAACAGATTAAACATTATAAACTAAAAAAATTATTTTCTTTTTTCAACTATTAGATTGGATTGTCAACAGTCACGTAGATAGCTGGTACAGAGCTTTCAACTGGTGACAATGTTTATCACACTACTACCTTTTCTCACTCAACCACACTAAATATCTCGCTAAATATTATATATAAAAAAAGTTATAACTTTAAATATAAGAATATACTAACGAATGCATTTTCCAGAAGTAAGTCTGTAACCAGGTTGACATAAACATTGAGCAATAGCTTCTTTATTTTTATAAGCAGTAACACAAATATGGTCACAACCTCCATTATTGATCATACAAGGATGATTAACTAAATAAAACATAACAAAATAATACTACTGATTAAATTTATTCATGAAAAGGAATAATTAATATTTGAAACAAAAACTTGGTTACTAAAAATTATTAATATTTAAATAATGTTAAGATGGTAATATTAAATATACTAATATTATTACTTTCAAAAAACTATTACATACTTTCAGGTTGTTCTTGTCTGTGATATACATGAATCGTGAATGGCCGACTTAAGTTTGTGATCAATGATTCATAATAACTGCCGTTAAATTTATTAAGTTTTATAACACTTTGTGATCTCCAAGATGTTACATACATATGATTTTCAAACACAGATATGTCATATAAATTTATAACCTAAATAAACATTTTATATACATAAACATGTATTTAATATTTTTGTATTTTACATATATTTTTTAATACTTACAGGATATCCTTTTTTTATTGTACGCCGATTAGATCCATCATAATTGATTCTCTCGACAAAATCTAAGTAAGTATCTACCCAATAAATATGTTCTGATGGAATATCTACAGTTAGTCCATATGGATAAACTATTTTGTGATCTATCAAAGGTACTCTATCAAGACCTGAAAGTTGAGCTCTTTCTACCATTGCAGGATATTGTCCCCATTTTGTAAAAAACATAAATCTATAAAAATATAAGAATACTATATTTCAGAGTATAACTGTTACACGAATAAATATGACTGATACAAATATTATCGAAACAAAACTTATAATATACAGCCAACTAATTTACGTAATTGAAACAAGTTCTATAAGTACTCAAGTTCTAACTAAAGCTCAATAAATTCAGTATCAATTTATTATTTTTGTATTATTACTGAATTAATATTATACATAATAAGGCCACTTTACACCATCAATATGCTATACTATTTCAGTACTAATAATAACATAAAAATTAATTTAAAAATAATAGAAACACATACCCTTTGGTTGGATCCAAAGCTATACTTCTAGGTTTATTTAAATTAACATCAATTAAAATTTGACAATATTTCATATTATAAGTACACATATAGATCATATCTCGATCATCATCAACATAATACCAATTTCTTGATACCCAATCTAATGCCACATGAGTAGTCGCTAAAAAATATTATTTAAATAATTATTATAACTTATATAAATATATTTTTAAAAAAAGTTAAAATCCAAACCTAATAATGGAAAAAATGTAGGTGGAGGTAAATCCCAAATGTCCGACACGGAAAGATTATCAATATTAGCACAACTCAATTTAGCTCCATTTGTTTTATTGTATTGATGTACAAAACATACTGTATGGTTTCTATGATCAAATGTCAAAGAAAGTGCTTGAACATTACATCTTTGGCCAGCATAAGAACTTCCATTAAGGTATATTCTTCGAATATCTTTAGAAGTACTAACAAGTATTGATGCGTGTTCATTTTCAGGAACTGTAAAATTAATTTCAAAGATTAATTAACTATGTAAGATAAAGTATTAAGTATTTAATTACCATTAATAGCTTTACATGTTGAATTTGTTTGAATATAACCAGGAACACAACTACAACTAAATGATCCTTTTTTATTAGTACATATTTGATCACAAGTATAATTTAAAACCTCACATTCATCCATATCTGAAAAAAAAACTATACGATAAAATATCAATACTAATGAGTAATGATGAAACATTATTACCTATACATTCATTATTATGAGGTTGCATTCCTTCAGGACAAAAACAAGCGGGACCTTTTCCAGTTGGTTTACATCCGTGTGCACAATTTAAACCGTGGCATGGAACCATATTTTCTGAAATTAGTTAAATAGTAGATATTATTAAGACAACAACTTTATGACATAATTAATTTACCACAAAAACTTCCTTCATCAGTACTATTTTCACAATGAGTAGTACCATCACAAAAAGATTCAATATATTTACACTGGGTTGAATTTCCACATCTTGCCATGTTTGGAGGACAACTACTAGGTTTTTGACCTAAATAAAAAATATTTATAATGTAGCTAACTAACTTTTATATACATGGAGGGCCACCATAAAGTATGGTTTTTCATAGGTTAGCGATCTTCTCCCATTCAAGAATCTAACTTAATCCTTTCCTCGGCTCTGACAGATATATTTAATCGGAACACATTCTACTCAATAATACCTTCCTGTTTATTTCTTCATTAGTTTCCTCCCATAACCAAGATGGGTGGGTTTGTAGTTTAAATTTTTCAATAATTTCTATATCATTATTAATGGAATAATATTAAATACATAAAAGCACAAAAAAATTCTAAAAAACATAGAAGGTATATTAATTATTAGTGATGGGCAACAATATAATTTTGTGTATCGATATTGTTCCGATTTTGACGATATTGTAAGTTAATATCGATATTGTATCAAAAATATTTTTAAATTATATGAAATATTAACTATTAAGATGTTATTAATTATTACTTATTAAATTTAATAATTAATATTTATTAATTCAAAAATTTGCTTTACATTGCTAATAGAAGATAAGAAAAAAAACTTGTTACAATAATTCCCGATATAGGATATAACATCGATATCGAAAATTTGTCACAATATTGGTAGTGTGTCGAATTATCAATATTGTTGCCCATCACTATTAATTATCATTAATATTATTAGGCACGGAAATTGATTAATTTTTTTTTTTTTTTTTTGAAATCTAAGACAATAATTTCTTACCTAAAAATTGTTTTAACATATTATTTTAATAAAATATTAAAACTTAATTTGACAAAATATTTGTACTTAAGAAAATTACAAATAAATATTAATAATGACTGAATTATATTTTAAAGTTTTTTAGGTCATAAACTTCCAAGCAATTATCATAAAAATATTACATTGTAATGAGTCCTCATCAGATGCATCTTGTTCTGTAGAATTTAAAGAAGCACCACAGTCAAGTTCACCATCACATATCCATTCTCGTGGTATACATTTTTTTGATAATGCACATTGGAACTGAGAATACTTGCATGTTGGAAGGCCTAAAAGATATAACAATATAAATCTATAAATTTAATCTTAATAAGTTAGAAAATATATTTTAATTATTTTACCACATGAATCAAATTCATCAGAACCATCGGCACAATCAGGATTAAAGTCACATTTCCATTTTAAAGGTATACATTCTCCAGAACCACAAAAAAATTGATTTGAATTACAAGAGCTGATTGGTTTTCCTAAAAGACAATTAATATTCAATTTTAAATCAGTTAGGTATCATAATATACTCATAAATATTAAATATGTTTAGAATAAACAAAACATAAATAGGAGAGAACTTATACAAATGGGATGTAGACAGTATATAGGGGTATTAAAAAATTGTTATTAATAAAGTAGATTGTTTTTTAATAATATTTGCTCAATAATCTTAAAGTGTAAAACCTCTTCACCAAAAATTATATCCAGACTCCAGGTATACACAGATAACACACAGATATATTTTCAATTTATATGCTTAATCTTTATATGTATGCTTAGTCTGAATGCTATTTTTTATTAACTAATAATATTATCATATTAGGTGTACCTACAATAATTTAAATATGTATACCCAGATGAGCATACCTATAAAATATCAACATTTCAAAATGCAATGTATTCATTAATATAATAATAATTTTATATTGTCTGAGGCTCTTAGAAATGATTTATATAATCGAGTTATACATGTTCCAGTGATCAGTTACAGAATTGTTATTTACTTATTTATTAGAATATATAATAACACTATAGTAGGTACATGATATGTATAATATGGTATTTCTGAATACAGCAAGACATTTTATTGATTAACGTTTTGTTATTTATTAAGTTTTTTTGTGTAAGCACTTTATCAACTAATTTCAATAAGCATTACGCATTTAATGACTATTGAATACAATTAAACAAAAGTGTCACAACTGTAATAAGTTGTGATTGCATGTTTAAAAAAAAACATAAAAACAAATTTTATTATAAAACACAAATATATAATTTACAAGTAAAGTAAACTGTTTAAAATTTGCATTGGAATACATTTCTTGCTTTCCTAGTAACTAGTACCTATATACATAAGAGATTGTACCTATTTACATTTTAAGAACTGGATATTGAAACAGATTTATTTATATATATATAATTCTCCCAACTGCCAAGTATATCCTTATAAAGTAAAATTAATTGGATGCTTCCTGACACCACAAGTCAATTTAATTCAACATTAGTGAATAGTGGTTCATTGATCTACACAATAACAGTTTTATTACTTTTTATAACTTTTAGGTTTCATTATTTCGATAATTTCTTTTAAGCACCTATAAAATAATATCTATTCAATATACCTATTTCAAATACCTATATATTTTTTTTTATTTAATTTTTGAAAATATATGAAAATATAATGTTATTTTAAAACTGTAGTAGGATAAAAACCAAAACCTATTATACTAACAAACTAAATAATAATAAACGCTTAAAGTAAGTAGTGTCGTGATCTCTTAAATTTAATTAATTAATTAATTATCAAGCTAACAGAAAGTGTTATCAATGGGTCGCTTCTTTCAACAAAACCTCATGACCTGTTAACTTTTATCACATTTTCTTATTGTGTCTAATATAATTGATACAGATTGTTTATTACTTGTAAAAATAAAAATAAATAATAATAATAAGTAAATAATTTTTATTGTCACAAAAAAAATTAAATATATACTTATTATAACTATTTATATATTTTTGTTTGTTAATTATTCAGCATACAAATCAAAATTAATCTTATCAATAAATAAAGATAACCTTTGATTGAAAGCAAAAAATGATACATTCATTAAACATTATCGTATCACTAAGCATTTTCTTTTTCAAATAATATATTAACAGAATATTTATTAACCTAAGTCATTTTTACCAATATAGATTTATTAATAATACAATACATAAAAAAAATAATCTGGTAGTTGAAAGGCCTGAATTGTCTTCAACGATCAGCCAACAGCAAAAAATTAAGATAATCTATACAGATAAATATCTAGGTACATTCTATCACTTTATTTTCAATATTTATATCACTCTTATATTTATTGGTTTACATTTTAAAAAAACAACCTAGGTACATTAACATAAATTATTTTTTAGTGAATTTATGAAGATAGCAAAATCAATGTGCATATACATCAATACTCTATACCTAATTATACTCAATTGTTAAGTATATTATGGATTTTATAAAAAGCAAAAAATACTAAATGCTCATTTATATACCCTGAAAAGTAGAAAATTCTGCAACACAGAATGCAAATCAATATACCGATTTAAAAAATCCAAAGGTCATAATCAACTCAAACAATATTTACTCTTAAACCTTATCAAAATACCTTGAATTAAGAACATACAAATATTAACAATGATATGCCCCTTGATATGCCACTAAACAAGGTATATATATATAAATATATAATAATATATATAATATATATATATACACCTACGCCTATATAAAAGGAAATATTTTTAAAGTAAGCTTTAATTAGCTTGGAAACTTTTTTTAGGTAATTTAAAATGAGATAAAAAACAATTCCATTTTTTTTTCTAGTTAGGTATTTCATATTATTATAATTTACCAGTATTTAAATGTACTTTTTTGCAGAACACCATACGTTTACAATGTCATATTCAGAAGTAGAATATTTTTTCGAGAATTTTAAACTTGTAAGTATTTTAAGCATAGATGAACTATAGGAATTAAGAGGAACAACATTTTTCGGGTACCCCTGGTTCCACTCCATTCATCTAAACTTTAAATACTTAAGTTATAACTACTTGATAAAAATTTGATTTTTATACATTGAAATTCTTAGGAAAATATTATCGAGAAAAATATAATGATTTGGAGTATGAAATTAGAAATGTAATTTTGTAATGACTTATAATTTTCCTAACACAATATCACCAAAAATCTTGAACCTTTTAAGAAATTTTAGAGTTTATCATTATTCTATCAGAAACAAAAGAATATTTAAATAGTTGAAATTGTAATACTTTAAAAATCAAAATATAATGTCTATAACTATCAGAAAACTTTAAAAAAGACAATCAAAATAAAAATAACTAAAATTATCTGTAAATATTAAAGTAATAAAAAAAAGTTGTAAAATTAAGTTACTGCCTTATTTGTTGCTCACGTCGAAGTAACAACATAGTATGTCAAAACGCAGGTGTATGTGGTTTATTGTTATTTATATATTATACACACGTAGTTCAATCTCATGAAATGTAGCAAAAATGACAATATTTTAACAATTCTTCTAGGAGACACTGTCAGCGATTTTTATTCTCCTTTAAAATTACTAAAATATATTTATTTTAAATTAAAATAGCTAATTTATTAAAATCCCAATTAATATGCATGTTATATGCATTTAAGAACAAATATTCAATAATCTTCTAAATATGCAAAATATGCAATATAAAATTTGGTGTTTATATTTGGTGTGATATGAACCGTGGACATTTAAAACCCCCTAGACGTGCATACACTAAATACAAATATGCAAATGTTATAATTCCGGGCTCTAGAAATAAGGTATGAATTCTCAATTTTTACACAGGTATTCAACTAGAGATAATATTAATTCAATACAAAATGTAACTTGAAATTGGTAAATTTTATTTTTTGTATTCACCTAAATTATTTAAAAAAATATTTACAATTTTTGGTATTCAATACGGTTATGTTATACATTCTGCGTAAGATTTTTTAATCAAATTTGAAGGAATATATAAATATTGTAGTAGTAAATAACTAATTTTTTTTAACTTTTTCATATGACTGAAAGTCATACGTACAATATTTAAAATAAAATAAATAATGATATATTATGTACCTATTGTAGACGCATAATTGTTTAACTGCCAATTGAAGTATAGGTAGGTACCGTTACTAAGATTTCAAAAAATGTGTGTATGAAGTACGGCTAATATTACTAGTATGATACTTGGGTAGTTAGATCTTAGGTTAAGGCATCGTCTGATAAATTGTGGCACCCATACAATAAAGAGTACACATTTAATGAAGAATCATAGTCAGTAAATATCATAATATATAACTATTAATGGTTATTCGGGTAAGTAAACAATCTTACCATCGATGGAATCGTCGAATGTACTTGTTGCCGATGGTTTGTTGAAGAAAATCAAAATTCCCAACAAACAAAACCGCTGTATCATTTTGAATTCGAAGTACTACAATATAGGAACTACAACTATAATAGGTACTACGATTCTAACATGTTATTTATTTTTAATTTGAACTTTGCATTTGCCAATACGAAAACTTCAGGTCAGGTCAACGAACACCACCTTGCAATTTCGACAATTGGCAGGCGACGGCCAACAGAACAAAATATGATGGTAAATATTTATTATAGATGGGACGGAGTTTCTCTCTAGACTCGTGAGCGGACAAAAAAAACTACGGACAAACAAACTGGGACCTGTCCTTTTGTTTATTGCGCCATTTTGAATGTTTAGTGGCGGCCACCGACTGACGTTGGTTGTGATTTGAGAACACTGAACCGTCTGAACAGATTGTGATTTACCAATATAATAATATATATGTTATATTTTAATCGGTTTGAGGTTTCCCACCAAACTATTTCGCCACCAGATGGGGGGGTTAGCATTGATAATCGTAATATGTAAGCCGTTCCTAACTACATTCACGTGCACAAAAATAATTTACTATAACCTAATTTTTAGAAATATATTGATAAAGCTTATTTTGAACCATAGATAATATAAGAATTTAAATTCTTATATTATCTATGATTTTGAATTGTTTCTTTTGGTTTTTTAATATGATTACTCAATCAGCGTTGCCAGGTGTACGATAACTATTGTATTTGTACGGTTATTATTGCCATTGTACGATGTACGATACTACAACTACTTAATACAAGAAAATACTATAATTTAAGCCATAGTAAGGTGCTTGATGCTTATGAAAAAAAAAATAAAAACACAGTGGCTAATTCTATGTCCGACGTGAAACCACGAACTACAACATTATTCTATTCTGTGCTACATTGTAGTTCGTGAATCGTGATCATAATCTATAGACCTAATTGTTGAGCACTTCACTCAGTTCTGATAAGGTAGGTAACCGCATTCCTGAATACTCTGTTGCCTATTCATATCTTACAAGGGATTTTAATAAAAATATTTATTTTTCAGACATAACGTTTCACAGGATTAAAGATGGATAAATAATAATAATTATTATTATTATATTGAGATTATATTATTAAATATTAATTAAAAAATATGACATGATGAGACATTTTAAAGTATTTTACTATTCTGAACTAGTATGAGTATGATTCCATAATAGAAATTATTGTAATATAAAATATAAATACAAGTTTACAAATATCAACAACTATACACCAGTACACCACTGTTGGAGTTTATCATAATGATTTTTACAAAATCATTATGATTGCATGGGGTATCCTACTTATAATGTCAATCCAGGCATCGATTAAGTGTTATAAAACCGAGGTTAGGTTAGGTAAATATTGTAAAAATATGATATTCGAAAATTATATAAAAAAAATAAAACACTAATCCCTACACAATCATTAAAAAACGTGTCTTGATCTTAAAAGGTACATTACAGACAGTTAATTCAATTCAACTATGAGAGTAAAGTTTATACTATCTGGCAGGCGGCAATAACCCAGCAACGATCCTCCTACATTATTCTACAAAATAAGCTTGACATTTTGGTTACAAGTGAACAACATTGGGAAACGAGTAAAATTATATGTTTGAAGGGTCATTCGATGAAATACAGAACCGAATAAAATTTAAAAATGCAATAAAACATAAATAACATTAATTTTGATTTGATTTTTTCTGTAAAAGACTTCGCATTAAGATCATCATTAATTATTAAAGTTTTCTAGATCGTTAAAATAACTTTATACGTCTCTAATTAGATATTTAGATCTATATTATAGTAAGGCTCCATAATCTTGAGACCATAATATAGGTTCTACCATAAAAAGTAAATCAATCGAAATAGTAAAAAATCATAATATTGAGCATTAAGCTTTTAAATTTAAATTACATTATTACTAGAGCTCGGATGTTTATGACTTAGCATATTTTTTTCGCGCAGCCAGAATTACATCGGAGTGAGATATAAATTTGGTTTTTCAAATCTATATTAGAAATAAACAAACTTTTTTTGCATATTTTTGCATATTTTACATTTTTAAGCATATAGATGCATATATAGCTAATTTGTAGATTTAGTGGCATTTAAAATATTTAAATATAATATAAACATAACACTTTTTACTACCTAATATTTATAATTTATAATTTATTATATATGTATAATATAATATTATAATTTATATTTATAGTATTTTATTTCTTTTATGTATTTTGCAATGAAGTTATTTTTAAATCATTTAAAACAAAATTTATTCTGAATCACTATTATCCCATTTTTTGTAATTGTTTAAAATAGTCTAATCGTCTATAATATTTAGTATACATTTAATAGTGTTCATAATTTATTTTGAATTAATATTAACACCTTTTTTGCATTTTTTCATTTTTGCCTATATTTGTTGAAAAATAGGTATATTTTTGATATATTTAAAGGCATATATTAGCCTATTTTTAAATTTTTAAATGCATATTTAAGCATATTTTGAAATTTTTAAATGCATATTTTAATGGCATTTTGGTCATTAACATCCAAGCTCTAATTATTACCATTAAACATTGTCCATACATTTGTCATTTACCAGTAAGTTGAACCACACAATAACAAACCTTTTTGAATACAATTTAATTCTAATATACTGCCGTTACACGTATAAAGTGACGGGTATATCATTAATTGTTCATTATCTCATTAATGGACATTGCAAATAACAGTCCTCCTTAATTGATAGCACATATCCAATTTTACACCCCACATACATTATTTTGTTGGTATTAAAATATACGATAGCGTTAGGCCTAACACCAAAATTTAAGTTCACCAGACCATTTTTAATTGAAACGGCAATCAATGAAGATTCAAAATTTGTATTTTCTGAGTGCGGCACGGGGGGGGGGGGGTGGACTTGGCCACCAGAAAAATAAAGATGTATACACTATACAACCTACTATACGATTTATGCGATATCGGGGTGACTCGACTGCATATTAGTAGGTAGTGCAAGTGCATACTGCATAGACTGCTACGATCGTGTCACGTGTGCGTTATGTGTCCGATTTTCACTAAAATTAAAATTATAAGTCTTCAAAAATGCATTCTTAAAATGCCATTTACACAAATAAAGGTGTATTGTGTATTGTGTACAGTAATTTTAAGTACAGACATCAGCGAGTAATGGCAAGCGGAGATATATCTTGGCGATGCACGGTAAGACAATGTACTTCTACTATTCAAAGTAATTCTAAAATATCCAACATTTTAACAGGAAATGAAGATATAATATTTCAAAATCATAATACTGTGAAAAATCGGGATACAAATAGTTTGTAATAATTGCAAACGAAAGGCAAATTAATGTATTTCGGAGCGACCAAGTAAAATTGTTCGTCGTGAACTGATTGAAACTGATTGAAACTACAGAACTATTACACACTGAATTAAATACTATTTTTTTTGTAACTAATTTAGTTCAGTGCTATTACACAACGATATGTCTATAGTAGATACCTATAAGAAAATCCATGTAGATAGAGAAGGTCGGGAAATAATTCCTGTAACACCTACTTCATTATTAGAACTCATCAAACAATTAAAAATCAATAGTGTAACTACACAATGTATTGAAAATTTGAAACATTTTGCCATGTAGATGCGAAGAGTCTGGATAATAACTGGACAAACAATTAGGAGGGGCAAAATAATATTAATCTACCAAAATCGAAATCATAAACTGATTGTTTATTTTTACACTCGTTTTATGGCTTAGAAAACAATCGTAGCTCCCATATTGTTAAATAATATTAAGAAAATATTATGAGTTCATTAAAAAAGTTGATAACTTGTTTGAAAAAAAAATGTGATATGATAATCCTGTTGGTAATTATAATTCATGAAATAATATTACTGGTTTATTATAATTTGATGAAAAAATATTTTTATCTTATAAATGTGTGTTAAATATTCTTTATTTTAGAAGATTTAAAGATTTCTACTGTTGTCATATCTGGGGCCTGGGGGGAAAAATAATAGCTTTACCCCCACAATAAAATAAATAACCCCTTCTAAGCATAAAGTTACAGCTCTTGACTGGCTAGGTTATAGGGCAGATACATTGCTTCGAGTACTAAGTTATTTCCTGTTTAGGAGTTTATAATGTATAAGATATTAATTTACGGTGATTGGGGGCTTAGCCCACTCAAAAATATTCAAAACACCAAAAATAATTCATTCAAAATTAACTTCAGAATAATAGTCTATCTTTCAGTAAAAACACAAAAAATAGTGTAGTATGAATTAGTTACACAAAAAAAAAGCATAGCCGTAGATGATATGAAATCTTAAAAGTTATATCTCCAAGAAGCAAATTAAGACAAAAAAATGCTTTATCTATAGTGTTTTCTGCAAGTATTATATATACCTAAATACCTAATACCTATCGCCAGTGGCGTTGCCAGGATTATTAAATGTATGGGGGGGGGGGGGGGGGGGCTATGTCACATGCCTATCGCAGTATTGCTACTTTATTTCTCTATGAAACATAACATTTTTAATACTATAAAATAAATAATAATATAAGTTTTGAAACCAATTTTCCTATTATTTTTTTTCGAACACGATGCTCAGCAGACCCTAGCTGAGACAGTGAGACCTGAGTCCTGCACGCCCACCTTTAAGGACGGCCCTGTCATCAATAACTATATATATATACTTAGGTTTATTACAGCCTTGTTATCACTGAATTTGCATAACATACCTACGGCTATACGTAAACCTAGTTTTTTTAAGAATTATAGTTTCGCATAAGCCATAAATTGTTAAAACTGTTTTAATCTGCTATAAAGTTTTATTTATGGTATCTATAGCCTTATAAGCAAATAAAATACTGCAAACCTAAATATATAAATATAAATAGATTATCATTGAACATTTTATAAAGCGAAATGAAATAATTAATGCCATCAAGCCATTTTATAAAATGTATCTATTTTTTACTTTTATATATAGGTTTCGTACTTTCGTAGCAATATTTTTCTAATTATTATTATCTTAACGAAAACTCTGAGTATTAAACTATTTTCCTATTATTATTATGTACTTATTTTTCTGTACTTTATTGTGCCCACTTTATTACAACCCGTTTTGTAATAAAAATAAATAAAATAAAATAAATTATATCCCGTATCCACCATTGGCGAAAATCGGAGGGGGGGCTTGAGGGGGCTTATCGGGCCTTATCCCCACCAAAAGTACGTCAAGCCCACTCTTTTTTTAGTTTTGTAGGATCGAAGCCCTCCGGGGCTCACATTGATGCAATTAATAGTGCCCTGATAAAAGTTTGCCTTTAAATTTGATAATAGGTAAATTCTCCCTAATATTAAAAATAACTGCAGAGTAAAACGGATTCTTCTTCACGTAAAAATTGCTATGTTATAGCGTTAGTAAGACGGAGACGCAGGTTAACGTCCGTCAAATTAAAAAAAAATAGAAAATGTTTTAATCTCATTATCGTATTCATGGCGTAGTACCTCCGCTGAGAGGTCTCTGCAGTCTGTCAAATCTGCATTTTTATATTATTTTATTTTTATTAATTAGTAATATACTAATATTAGTATCAACTGTTCTTATATTGTTTTTTTTTAAATAGATTGAATAAAAAATTATGAAACAAAAAAAAGTTTTGGTTCTATAAATAACGATTAACACATATACACAACAATAAAACACACAAAAGTTTTAATAAACTTTTTTTTCAAATTCAAGCCCTGCGCTGTTTATAATATGTATAACTTATAATAAAATATAATCATTTGCATGCTTATTGCGGTTTAAAATATTAAGTGTTATAGTTAATAGCCTTATATAGGTACTTCGCTAATAATAATTATATAAATAGGTTGGGTACCTATAGGTATGTATAGTGTATACATAGGTACTTGTCCTACTTGAAGTGTTTAATTTGGTCAATAATACCAAATACATTTTTATTTAATTAAAGTATTATTACATTATATTTTATGTACTTACCGGCTACCATTGTATATTTGTATGAATATATTCTTCAATACAGCTATGTACCTGCATATGCCCTATGTGCATTATAAAACTATAATCATATTGTAATAGAATATATAGTTGTAAGCCCAACAAGTAGTGATGGCAATACTACCCTATTACTAGTTATTAGCACTTAGCAGTAACGGCGAATTTAGGTGATCAACTAATTGGCAGTTTAATAGACTGGTTATATCTTATACCTATATGGGCTGTGTAAACAATAATATTGAAAAAATCATTAATATTTTGGTATTTATATTCATGTAGATAATTTAACGGTAGTGCCTAAAATTACAATTAAATATATGGGCTATAGCCATAGGTAGGTAGTGAAAACCTTTAGGACATAGATACTATGTTGCATTTATCAATTGATCATTGGACATTTATTTTATTGTATATATTACCTATTTATGATACTTTTCATTTATATGAAATACTTTAAATTCCTAATTTTTCACGAGTTTAATTTAAATATTTATTACAATTTCATCTTTTTTTTTGTGCATCGACGTCGCTGCCGGAACTGTATAACTACATAAGCATTTAAAGTTCAAATCTTGACATAATACGGAAAAATCACGAAAATTAGCAAATTATTTTGAGTTGAGAATTCATAAAAATTTTTTTTTTTAAATCTAAGATTTGAAAATATAATACAAGATTATTCATAAGTTTGTCTACCTTTATAAAAAAAAAATGTCTACACGCAAATTAAATTAAATTTTTATGAGCGTTTAAAGTTCATATTTTTACAAGATTGGATATTCACTTGATTTCTCATGTAGCGGTTTTGTTATTTTATTGATATTCAAAAACGAATAACTGTAAATACATGAAAATTTTACTGAATGTTTATATTTTAATTTTCTATACACCATACAGTTTTAAAAATATTTTGACTCTTTTTGGGCTGTTTACGGACATGGTCAGTTTTCAATTTTTTTAGTTTTTTTTTCTATAAATATCAATACAATTTTATTCGTTGGGTAAAAAGTTTTGAAAATTGAATGCAAGGCTTCTGATATATTATTACAATAGCACTTAAAAAATATTATAAATACAAAGGCACAATTATTTTTCATAAGCATTTTAAATTCAAATTTTGACAAATTTTTCAAATTTCAAATTTAATAATTATTTTGTAGTTAAAAATTTATAAAATGTTCAACTTTTATAGCTAAGGATTGAAAATTTAAAACAAGGTTCCGCGTAAATAGGTAATATATAAATTACTTTATTCACAATAATATCATCAAATATACTCAGTAATATCATAGGCTGACTGACCGTTTTCGTTCAGAATCGTTTTTCTTATACAATGATATTATATTATTGAATTCAAATTTAACACCATCCATTACAGTGACCCATTTGTAACCTACTGTACAGCAGAGTGACATCCACTTAACAACTTTTTTTTAAAATGTATGACATTATGCACGCCGGTGTGCTCAGTATAAACTAACTATAAAGAAGGCATATTATTAAAAAAATGAATTAAAACGTATGTACAACAGATAGTACCTACTTCATTACGACTGCAAAATATGTGTCTTAAAAAGAAGCAGGCTCATCTTATAAATTCATTTTCATATTTAATGTGGATACAATAATATAATACGACAATGTAGGTACGTATACGTGTATCCGTGTAGGTATAATAATACACATAAATCGTATATTCGTGTGTAATATGTATAAAATAATATTATGTATAAGTAGGTAGGTATATTATATGTACCAGCTACATTTTACGTGTTGTTACATAATTATTATATTGCTGCAGCGTATGCAATATAATATAGGTATCCAAGTATCTTTATCTGCTACATTCTAAATATTGTATTTTTGTACACTTAAAATGTATTATACAGTGTTCAACGTGTTGCAAAAACAAAACAAAAAAATAAATAAATGGAGGGGCTTCCTTCTGCTGCCGTAGAATAGTGTGAATGGTTCGAGTGCGCCTACCTAATAAAACGAGTGGTACCTACGTTATAATATTATCGAGGCTGATGGTCGATGGCCACAAACTAGTAGGTATAACCCCGTGTGACTGTGACATCAACAATGTTAACGAGACCTCGTATGTTATAGTCTGGTACTGATCGTTCAGTACCAGGTCGGATCTTCTAGTACACACATGATTGGATTTTCGAAAGGATTATCGTACCTATAACTTATCAAGTAAGTCAAATTATAATTTTCGAGTAAAACTACATAGGTTCCTCTAATTAATAAATTATTTTTTATTTAAAAAAAAAAACGTTTATAAACTCGTAATAAAATATTATACCCACCTACAATATAGTGTAAATAGACGTTTACACGGTTTAAGATATTGTATATTTTAAATTTTTAAACCGTAGATGTTTATAAAATATTATCACTATTTCAGTTGAATTTAATCGTACATCTTTATATTATAATAAATATCCATTTAAAGCCTAAACGTATTATAGAATATGAGTTTGTAATGCCTATATTGTATTAAATGTTCATTGTTAGATAGGTAGGTAGGTACCTTAAATACTTTTGTAAGTATTAATGTTTTTAATCGTTTTTAAATAAAATATATATTATAATTTATAAGATACTATATAATATGGTAGGTGAAAATGATATTACATAAAATAAAATATAAATATACACGTGCATTTAGTAACTGTTATGTAATTACAACATTTGGATCAAATAATAAATTAGTTAAATTATTATTGATTTTAATATTTTATGTGATCATACTATCATAGTATGTATGAAAAAGTTCATATTTTGATAATATTTTAAGCTGTTCAAATATTGTATTTAATAAGTCGTTTTCAAAAGAAAACGAACGCATTTCGTAACAATTGATAGTGTGGCCCAGTTTTATTAATAACCATATAAGCTGTCCATGTGTGCGCACGCAACACGTCCTTCGTCACTTTTTTTTCCTTCTCAATACACGATTTTCTACAACTATGTGCAAGTGTGATAGTTTATAGGTAATTGACCTATCTGTACACTATGATAGCCGAATGGCTACCTATTATATTTAAATTGCGATAGCCAATAACCCTATCTGCCTATGGTATAAAACATATTATTATCATCAACTTTCTTTCATTCGTGTTTTTCATCATAAATGATCGTACACAAACGTCAATAAGCAGTGAGAACAATATTCAAAAGAAGGTAGACGTAGGCATAGGTTGTAATTTGTACTATTTGTATTTTTATAATAATATTACGTCAATAAAACATAAATAAACTCAATACATTTCGTGTCAGGGATGACATAGGATATGTTCAGACATATCTATTATTTACCTAAAAATAAAATAACATTTTAGTTAAAATTGTCACAGATGGGTCCACTATAGTTTTTCTAACAACTATTTTTTTATCATTTTATTACCGTGTACGCATTTTGTGTAGTATTTACTATTTATATAATAATTCAGGTGTTAGGTATATTTTATCAAGATAAAATATTATAATAAGATATACAGAGTGACCTATGTTTTTGGTTCTTTTATTTTTTGCTATCTGTCTAGGATATTCTTCTTAGTTAAAATAGGAATTTTGTGCAACTTTTGTCTGTTTTTCAATATTTATATAGTTATAATAATTTTAAAATTACATACATACAGGTATTGTAAATACTGTGTAGGTTATTTAATTGAGGTAATTGGGGTACGACGCCGAATGGCGATTTGTATTTAATTGATAAAAAACCGTATCATTTTAAAGTGTTGTGTTTTTGTAACTGATTGAGCCGAATGAGGACGATGTTATAATATGTTTGTATTGCTTTTTATTTCTTACATTAACTACTGATTGTTAAAGTATAATTGTTTGATACAGACATTTTGTTACATTTGTAGAAATAACATCTTGTTTTATGTTGATAGATTTAATTTAGGTATATTGTTTTATGCCGGTGCCTATCTAAAAATGAATTAAATAAATATTTACACTTAAAATATACATACATTATAATATCCGGTGTTAATAAATATAAGCATTTCAGTAAACAGCCCTTACTGCTTTAGTTCAATAATATGTTCGTATTTTCCATTTGGCCTGTTTCATTAATGAATGGTTATAGTTGCAGTATGTAGTATGTATCAGTGAGTAGTAACAGGCTTACACCAGTTTTTTCTCAGTAGTTGCATTAAAACATTTAAATCATCTTATATAATGTTGTAGGTTATTCGCCTTGTCTGGTAAATATGAGGCTAGTGACTGACTATACTGACTGTCTGACTAGGCACCTCACCTATATTATATTGGCCCTGGAAAGGATTAAATTCGTGGAAGTTAGGTAATCCTGTTGACATTTTGTCTAATTATTGTCATTGCGCAAGTGTTTTAAAAAAACTTTTAATCATTAATATAATATTATTCTGAATTGTTATTTTCTATTTTAATATTTAATAGTTTTAGACTAATGAAATTTGAAATGTCATTATTTATTTATAGAAAAATAAGTTTTAAGGGTCGGATTAGTTATAAAATTTACTTTTAATTCTAAGGTGTAAACAAAAGTTATTCAACTGTAGTTATAGCTATATAGTTATAGTTATACCTGTAGTATGAACTCGGTAAGCAAATACAATACAATTTACTCATTATACTACCTATATGAATTACATTATATTACGTCGACAACGTTATAATTATAGTAATAATCAACTGTGTTACTAGTTTTAATGCTGTAGGTGCCTATACACAAATTACGTGATATTAATTAAACTGTGTTGGGATGTTTAATTTTTTAATTATTTTTTTTTTATCACGAAAAGATTTTAAATACGTATTTCAGTTTCTAAATACACCATTCGTCATAGAGATACCTACTATGGATGCAGACAATAGCTGATATCTATTATTTATACCTATACTTATTTGTTTAATAAATTACAATTTCTACAGTCATTAGGTAGATATTATATTACGCACAACACGCTGAACATACTATTATTGTCTTTAGCAATTTTATTGAACTGCGTAGATTTTTGCATTTAATGTAAATAAATATATTCAATTTTTAGTTCTTAAGTATTGTTTGCCTCGACAAATTTAAACGCCGTATGAAAATTATTATATTAATCTGTAGGTAGTAGGTACTTCCGCATAATTTACGAGGACATAATTTTTTTGTATACAAATATTGCCATCCATCACTGAAGTATTTTTCACTTGTACTCCTCATATTGTTGTGTGCGGATTTTAATCAAATAGTGTATGTCACGGCCATCTTTTAAACTGCAGTCGGTAAACAGTTTTTTTAAAAATTTTTTTTTATTATTATGTTCGTATTTAAGGTCGACTAGTATTGATTCTTGCGACACATTACAGCCCTTCATCATTTTCGGGTCCCCGCGGCAGGTAAATCTATATATAGGAAACTGGTAAAATACGTTCCTATATACATACGTATGTATAATAGGTGGTGTGTATCAAAGCAAACACCAATTGTAATGTTAATTAAAAAAAAGTCCGTCAGCGATCAAATTAATATATTTTGTCGAGATGATACAATATTATTTTGTAAGTGGCCTTATACCCTTGCTATAGAACGAAAAATAATTGTAATATGTCAAAAGGTGTAACCACGTGTTTGGTTACCTATCGAATCAATAAATATTCGGCCATCCATCAATGAAGCCGTGATTCATAATCAATTCTAATAAATTACTTAAATATAAGTAATAAATATGTCGAAAAAGTCGCAACCATGACTCGGTTAGGTTGGAAATGGGTTTATTATCAGTTATTGGTGGCCTGCAGTAGACAAAATATCCGTAGGTATAACATAAATACCTGGCGGCCCTGGAAATTTCATGGTTTTTTCCCTGTTAAAATTTATTAAAATATCGTGCTATCGTATGTGTCAAACAACATTAAATGTGGTAAATACAATTTACAAAAAAATAAAACAAGTCGGAATTTAGAGTGATTGTAAAAAGAGAGGGAATGACGGAATCACAATTCCCCGCAGAGGATTTTTTGAAAGTCTTCTTAAAATATAATTCGATTCATATATTGCTTACTTATCTAATATTGTCCTCGCAAATTCCCACTTTAAATCGTAAGGCGTAATAGCGCCATTTCACATTTTATGTATATACCTACTTACAACTAGTCAAAATAGGTAAACGGTTGCCTGAATAGCTGTATACAGTTGGATAATCTAACTTTTAAGATTCTTTTATAATATGATACACGATTTATAGTATAAATAGTATATTGTATTAAAACGTTAAATGTTGCTGTGAAATTTAAAAACTTAAAATGTATAGGTAATAAATATAGGAAGATGTTATATTATACATACTTGTAAACTGTTGGACTCCTCCTCAAGACTTGTCTCCCTTAGTCCCTTACGTGACACTACCCTAGACAGGGCCTGGTTAAACAGTTACAGTTAGTTAGGAGGATATTATACAACACTATCATAAGTATTTACGAAATATACAAAAATCGAATTATGTAATCGACAGACGCGCGCGGTCTGATGGGAAAAAAAGTAATAAACGTTTGTTGATTCAAACAGAATATCTGTTGAGTGTTGAATGCTTGAATAATAATATAGGAAGGCACCTACATACTATAATATATTATAATAATATAATAATATATTGTATATTTGTATTTACAAATTAAAATATGTACTTACATTATATACATAAGTTAGGTAGGTATACCTACCGACATAATATTATTATTATCAATTAATCAAATGTTATCATATAATTTAAGTCAATATACTATGTATTTGGTTATTTACAGGGAAATCGTGTTATTTAGGTTATTATAAATATGTTTTATATTTCACATATAAACGAGAAATATTATGATGCTTGTATAATGTTTAGCTAATAGAGTAAAACTTAAATACAACTATAAAAGATAAATTTCGGGTTGAAATTTCGAAAACATGAGATTAGTTGAGTGCGTATAAATTAAAGTAGGCGCATTCATAATTTCTCGATAACGTAAAATTGGTATACATACTACATAAGTACCAATAATAAATAAAATAAGTTCGAAGAGTAGGTACTTATAAATAATTAAATATAAAACAAGATTTCAATCAGATTGTTGTTATGACTAATCAAATATAAATAATACAAATATAATATAAATCGATTTTTTAACAATAGATACTATACCTACCTACTCGTATAATAACATAATATAGTAAGTTGTAGGTATACGTATAAGTACTTACAAGCTTATAGGTACAAGCATTATTATACGATCAATTAAATAAAGGCCAGATTACTTTAATGTATTGTTCATGACTATTCTTCAATTGAAGATCCGTATTTTTAATTTATTTGTATCTATTACATCTCCATTATGTCATTTGGTTCAAATGCCTGAGGGGTTCATAATATTATTATATTTATTCTCTCCGGGAACACTTTTGCTTTCTGTATGTGTTCTCCTTCGGTCAAGGTTGATGGTTTCAAGGCTGAGATTTCACTTTTCGATGAACTTTATAATTTATTCTAATACTCACACACGTAATTATACATTTCATTTTATAATTACGTATATGCACAATTAATGAAGCAACAAAAATATTCTAAAACAATTTAATCTACAATATTCTTATTATTCACAAAATCGCGCGCACACACACTCGCATAGACAAATACACATTATACATAGGTAATATTACTATACATTTTAAATGTTTTTAGACCTTGTCGTTAAGAGCTTTCATCATTGTTTCGAAGTTTTTATTATATGATTATACAAGCATATAATATTATAATATGACGTTGTTTATGATGATTTCATATTTTCGTGAGATAGGATATTTTTCATATATAACCAGAAAGAAAAAAAACTTGAACGTCGGCCGTGAAATGAGGTTAAAACATTAATATGTCGTATTTTTATTTAATAGTGGCATGATGGGTTTATAATATATTCAAGGAGCTCGTAGGACTTTTCTGAATTTTACATAAATAAAGACCTTCGTGGAGACATTTTGTCAAAAATACTGTATAGTTGTAAGATTTAGACATTTATATAATCCTTAAAGAAGAACATACTACATAGTACATATACCTAGGTTACATATTACTGAATTATAATCTTAACAATAAAATCATTATATGTACCAACACTACCAACCTATTGGATACATGTATTTGCCTATATAGTTATATAGCCTATACCTAAGCAAAAAAAATAAACGTAGATATAACTACTGTCTACTATCATAAGATATTTCACTTAAAAAAAAATGAATACAAATATAATATTCAGTTATATCAATTTCAAAAACATACAATAATGAAAAATGAAATTAATGTAAGTCCACATGCAATATTTAGTTCAGCTGACAACTCTATTAGATGAATGTATTTTTTTCGTATGGATTAATAATCTATCATTTAGTGGTTTAAACGCTGCAGAAAGTAAACCAGTAATCTTAAAAATTTTAAATGCATTATAATATTATATTTCTATATAGGAGTGCAGGTAGTGGTTTTGTTGTATAGGTATATAATATCTTACATTAAAAAACGCGTCGAAAAGTGTTGACCCGGTCTACAGAGCAACAATAACGTTAGGTAGATAGGTAGGTAGGTAGGTAGGTAGGTTATAGGTAGTTCATAATTTTTTATTTTGTACTTTCCCTTTATTCCGTGGCTTTATGTTACACAACAGACATATAGGTTACCTTAAACTTGGCATCATGTTTATCGCATTTCATGTATCGAACTATATGTAGTTTATAGTTATATACACTTATATTTTAATATACTTATAAATTATTATATATATTGTTAAATTGTAAAATTATTTCTTATCGAATCTTCTTTGCATTACCTATAATTTACCCATTCGTTTGTAGGTGTAATACTATTTTCCATTAGCTGTGAAAAGATTTTTTTTCAAATAATTCTGTACCAAAAACATATACTATATAGGTTACATGTCAATATATAATATATATAATATTATATATTATATTATATTACCTGTTTATAATGTGTCTGTATATAACAACCATAATGTTATACACAACGTCATTGGTAGTACCTATCTATATATACGCACGCGCGTTAATAAAATAAAGTTACCTATTATATGACATAAGATTTTAAAAACCGCCATAAGTAATTACACTTTATTAGCTGCAGTGGAATTAAATTTAAAATGTTCATCGATACACAATCACAGCACGGTGAAAGTAGGACATTGATTTGGTAATAATATATGGTCAGTGCAGAATAACATACGAGACAATTTTTTATTCATTCCTATACATAATAAACTAGTTGTATCGGTGGATGTGCAAAACGTAGTAAAATTATTTCAATTAGATAACAAAAAATTAGTTATATGCGCATTGAGGTTTCCCGTTAAAACTGACAGGTCTTAAAATGCAATTCGTTATGTTTAATTACATTAGATAAATAAAAACAAATGCGTACCTATATAGATCGTTGGGTGTACTAAATATTTCCTTCGATTCCACGCTGTAGAATCATAAATTGTGATATAATAACACCACGTATTTTACGAATACACCAACGTATTATATAATTATTATAAATTAAGGTTGTAAAAACAAATTTCATATTTTTAAAATTTATACTCGATGGCTAATATTTTTGTAATGTTAGCAACAATGTTTACGTTTAATGTAGGTAATGGGCAATAACTGTATAAGTGCCTATATAATATTGTTGACATTAATCATCGAAAATTGGAGACGTGGAGTTATAAGTATACATAGATAAATTAATTTTCAGATTTGAATATAGGTAAAAAGTATCCATCATAAATGACATAAACTGTAAATACTTTATATAACCTTATATAATACCATTGATTATAAATACTAAATACTAGTATTTATAATCAATGATAATACATATACCTAAAAAATTCAAAGTTAGTAATCAGATTCTATGATGGACATTTCATGCAGCTCGAGGGTTTAGTCAGATATTTAAAAAAACAGTAGATATATACGAGTACTTTTGAATTTATTTATTGTTTGGTATCTCAGTTCAGGGGCATACCCAAGGGGGGGGGGGGGGGTATGGACCCCCCATTTATTGACAGAATTTAAAATTCTTAAGGTGCAAACCACTGCTGATTGTATACATGTTAAAAAAATTTGAACCCCCTTTTGAAAAATGCCTGGGTACACAGCTGGCTCAGTTTTATATATTTCATGTGATCATTTTCCAGTTATACAAAACATAGTTATTTATTCTGATTTCCGTATATTATTCCTACTTATAAATTACAAGTTATAATAATGATTTTATAATATAATACCTAAATAATATTATTTATTATTATTTTTTTTTTTTTTTTTTTTTTTTTTTTTTTTTTTTTTTTTTTTATTGAGTAACCCGCGGCAACATAGGCCATTGGGTGTGGGGAGGGTACTGTAGGTTTTATATTGGGTAGGTTTGGTAGGTTTTATATTGGGTAGGTTGGTACACGTGTGTGTCGTGTTTGGCAGAATTTCTAATGGGGCACCCGTAGGTTTCTGCCGTGCCCCGGGGTGGGGGGATGGCGGCACTTGTTCTCCGGACACCGTGACTTGCACGGAGAAAAATGCCGCCCAGTGGTCGAGGATCGAACTCGGACCGGCTGTGCCGAATCCGTCGCGTTAGACCACTCGGCCACCTCGTCCCCCCTTATTATTATTTATTACCTATATAATATTATATTTATCAATAATTCTTATACGTTTATACGCAATCATACAAAAAATAAGATAATTGGTAAACACAATTATAATATAAACATTGACAAAATTAACTTTCGATAATTTCTTTCCTATTAATATGTGGGTACCTTCAACTGATATTATTTGTAATTAGTGGTAAATGGTAGCGAAATTCAGACTAATATCAGACCGGAAATATATACATATATTTCAATGCCATTCATTTAATTTAATCTTTATACCTATATACTTAAACTGATAATGAACTAGTCAATATTGATATTATTGCCATTTTCGTTCAACGTTTATTTAATTGATAATAATTGGAATAACATTGAATGGACATTGGACACTGTAGCGGTCAACGTAGTTTATATGCTTATACCAGTTATACCTATATGACATTGTATAGCAGGGTGATTTCTTTAACGGTAAACACTCGTTTGCTGGGTTGCATATAAACAATTTATTAAATTTAATGGTTCACTAAAAATTTAACGGACCAATCATGGGCCACTAAATCTTGTTTAAGGGACCATTAGCTCACTATTTATTCATTAAATGTTTTGTGCATTCCGGCAATTATCTCGAAAATTATAAAGGTTTTTAGATATATTTTTGTTACATGATTTGTGGTCACATAAAACTACTAATTTGAAAAAATTCAATTTTTTTCTATTTAGGTTCTTTTTTAAACGACACTACATTTTTTAATCTATGTAAATTCGTAAAATATTTATTTTTTTTCAAATTTTGGTGTAATACGGTTAAATTAAATTTTGTTAATCACCTGGTATTTATAACTGCCGTAATATAATAATATGAATATATTATATAACTTTACGAATAATTTAATTTTTCACATAATAATACATTAAATAATTTAACATCACTTACGTGCATTAACGTAATATTATATTACATTATATTATGTATTTATGTCTGTGTACCAAACTATCTTCATAATCACTATATAGTATATACCTATTTAGGTATCTTATAGTAAATTATAATAAAGTAATAATACACATGATTAAATCATTTATTTTTGACAGGCCAGTGAGAATTAACAAATAATTTATGAAAATAGAGACCCATTTTCATTTTTATTTGTATCTGTCATCATCTTTCGGGACAGTAAAAATGCTTCTATTTTCTTCAACAGCATCTTTTCTGATAAAAAAGTGAATCTATAGTTGGTACTTTAGGGGGTCAAAAATATAAATACCCAATAGATTTCGAAAGCGTCAGGAAAAACAAACAAATAATAAGGAAAAACTGAGATTTTTACGCAAAACCAGTTAAAAACCGTAGATACATGAAATGTTCACTGAATTTTTATATTAGCAATTTCTATGCTGGATAAATGTTTGAAATATTGCGACTGTTTTTGAGCCATTTATAGGCATAAGAAAATTTCGAGTTTTATTAGTTTCTTTTAAAAGTTATTGTCGATAAAAATTTTTTTGTTTGATCAAAAAACTTGAAAGTGTAATACAACGTTCCTTAAAAGTTATTGTAGAGAAAAAAAAAAAAAAAATGAGCGTAAATCCAGACATTTTTTATAAGCATCTGAAGTTATATAATGTTGACAAAAATCATTCAAATCACGAAAATTGACAAATTATTTCAAGTTAGAAATTCATAAAAAATTTTATTTTTGAGCTTTGGAAATTTAATTCAATATTCTAACTTAAAGTTTTTCTACATTTATCAAAAAAAAGAAAGTTTGCGGGAGGTCAAATTAATTTTTTACGAGCGTGTTTGAAGTCAAATATTGGATATTCACCTGTAAATTAATAAATTCTTCTATTGATATTCAAAAACTAATAACTGTAGGTACTTGAAATTTTCATCAAATGTTTATTTTATCATTTGCTATACATGATAACATTTACAATACATTTTGACTAGTTTTGGGTTATTTAGTTAAGACTTGAAAATTTAAAACAAGGATTCTCATAAATAGTTCATACTGTAACCAACAAATCTAAAAAATATATAAACACAGTTAATTTTTTATATACATTTTAAGTTAATATTTGAACGAAATTACACATTTAAACCAAGAATAACAGTTTTAGTTATTTTGTGTTTATTTAAAAATATTATTGGTGGGTATATGAAACTTTTAGAGTATATTATTATTTTATTTTATACACACAATGAAGTTTTCAAATGTTATTGTTTTTTCAAAAATGAATTTAACCTACTGTTGTAATAATGCCTTATAGTAAAAGAAATAACTTAAATCACAATAATATTATCAAATATATTTAGTAATATTATATAGGCTGACATTATAGTAATAGTCTTTGCTCAGAAATGTACAATGATTTTATGTCATTGAATTCAAATTTAACACATCCATTGCTAACTTACTCACTTACTTGGGCCAGTGACTCTCTACTCTTTATACACATAATGAACAGCAGAGCATTACCCACTTCCCGCTTTTTTAAAATTATTGGTTAGGTAATAATACCTATTTAGATTAGATTGATATAATTAATGCTAGATTAGCTATCTTAAATTTAAAAATATCAATAGTATATCATACGGTATAGGTAGGTAGCAGCATTGATTATGAATACTATTAGTAGGTATTATATACTATTATTAATATTCATAATCAATGGTAGGTATACCGATAAAAATTTTGCATATTATGTACCGATTATGGTACGGCCTACCAGGTAGGTATATTTTAATATTTTATAATATTGTTTTTTACTACATTAAACATTTATGTACAATATAGAACATAGTTTTTTTTTTATTCAAAATAATTAAGATATTAAAATGTAATTGTAAATAGATACCTATTCTTAAATCTCGATAATTTGAATTATGTAATTTATTTAAATGCGGTATTGAATAATATGTTTTATGGTTAGATTCAATAGGTACCATAATATGTTTACTTTTCTGTGTGGTCACTATTATATAGATAGGTATCATTATTAAATAATAATTCGTGCCATTGTGTTACGTGGTAGGTACTAAGTAACATTAATACCATACAAATATATATTTTAAAGCTACAAAATATATCTAATAAATTATGTAACCTAGTTAAGTTATTAAAGTGGGAGAAATAAATTACTGGAATACTGGATTGAGGCCATCATCAAGGAACCTATAGTATAATACAATAATATTATAAGGAACTTACTAAAGTTATAATAACAATTATTTTCTAAGAAATTGTAGTTAATAAATTACTTCATATAGGAATATAAATTAATAAATGTATTCAAATTGAATTAATCTTTATTTAGATTTTAGTAAATAGTTAACTAGGTAAGTAGGTATAGCAGTTTATATCATTGAAGTTATTTTCGGAAAAAAATTTCAATAAGTATTAAATATTTAAATTGAATGGGTACTAGGTAGGTAATTCGTAATTTCGTAATTCGAAAATTAGTTATAGGGTAAGTATAGAGGTGAGAATGAACACAATTGCATACTGATATAATATTATCTACAAAACTATTTAGTTGAATTAGGTATCATTTTAATATTTTCATAGTACACTCAATATAATTTTTTTTCTGAAGTACCTACCTAATTTAAGACACTATTGGTTTAATGAGTATACCTATAATAATAGTAATTTTTGTGTGTGGTCACTGATCATGGTTTTAAGATAGAATTATATAGAAATAGATCTCCAGACTAAACTATACATTGCATTAAATTCATCCTCATTATCGATTGTAAAATCTGAACGGGCTGAATGTATTTTTAACAATTCAAGTAGGTATAGCTACGTATTTATTGATTTTTTGAAAACATTCGGATTTTTACGTTATATTCCTGATGCATAAATATATTTAAATATATTTTAGTTATTTTGTCGAGGTCCAGAAATCCTGGTTATAGGCTGCTTTGTACTTAGAATTCTTACAAAATATTTATTTTAGAATATTGTTATAAAGATATAATTTATTATTTGACAGTCATAAGTAATTTTCAAAACGTGATGATAATATTAGTTTCTTATATTATAAAAAAATGAGTTTCAAATACGATGTAACTACGACCTACCTATACTTATACTTAAAACTGTAGTACAAGTGTACAACTTATTTACTTATACAAGGTTACCTACTTCATAATTTTTCAATAACCTTGTATCGTTACTTTGTACGAGCTCTTGAAATTGTTTATACGTTTTGTGGACACTGTATAAAGGTCTGTGCTTCCCAGTAAATATTACATATTTTTTTTCTCGAATGGAGTTATTGATCACCATCACGTCATATTCCTTTCAAGTTGAAAATAATATTTTAATACTCTTTTCGTCCACACCCAGTTTTTGTTGTCTGCGGTTTTTTTTGATATTGAAATTCATTAATAAAATGTTTATTAGGTACCTATAGGTATAATACAAAAATATCATACATGTGAATTACTTCAACTTTGCCTGGGGAGTTTTAAATAAATTATAATTATTATGATTTATAAAATAATATATTTTTATTAATGCCGTTATACTAGATATATTATATCGATGATAAATAACTATATATAGATACCTGTCAACAGTGTTAACGTAACTACCATACGTAGTAGTTATAATATGACTACTATAGCATTCATCCTAATTTTGTAATAATATTATAATTTGTTTAAATTAATTATATGTGAACTAACCTTCAGTAAAAGTATTGATATGTCCAGCTGCTCTTTTTATTCTATAAACCTTAACAATTTAATAGGTTGATTATTTTTTATGACATTTTTATAATAGGTATTTTTTACACTGTAGATAATATATTATATTATATGACAATATTATATAATTAATGCAATTGTTTTAATTGTTATTATACCTATATGGTAGGACGCTATAAAGTGTCGAAGGTTTGTTTATAAAATGTAGAAACCGGTATCTACATTATAATATTATTATCAATATCATATTTATTATTTTTAAATAAGTACCTGTACCACAAATTACAATTGAATACTCTCCAATATGTTTAATATTTGTAGGTAGGTTGGTTAGGTTTAGGTACCTACTGAAATAGAGTGGATATAGGTTAGGTTAGGTATGGTTTAGGGCAATAAAAATTTGAAGAAAATGGGTCATCTATAATATTGTTATAAATACTTAAATATTTTTTATTACGATTAATTTTCTAATTATAGTATAATTGTACAAAAGTATAGGTAATATGTAATTTTCACGTTAAAAATTTGAATAAATTAATATAAGTGAAGGTCGAATCAATGTTGTTTGAATAAAGATAGATAGGTAATAAAATACCTGTATATATAAAGTAGATGTTAAATAATGTCTTATTAATTATTATATACTTATTGCATTTTTAACAACTAACATACAACCACACATCGGCAAAATTAAATAGTATTACATAAGTTTTTTTTATGTTGACTGAACTTACTGACATAAATGATATAATATTACGTTATTGATTAATTTCGAGATATTTCAATATTTGATACAATACAATTTAATATAAGTAGATTACACCTACATAATATATAACTTCGTGAGTTTCAATATCATTATATATTATGTATAATAATATAGTGCCATACTACCATAGTTTAGTTATAATTATAGAACATAGAAGTATATGTGAGGTATGTAATAACTAATGTTAAATAATATGAAAGATGTGTTAAAAAAAGCTTTCTAGTGAGATAGGTGGCCGGTGGGTACAAAGAACTGGGTGGGTCACTGAGGCCGGGTGTCTTTCAATTTGAAAGCAATGTTAGGTACCTATGTCTTCATATTCGCCAAATATGAACTCAGTATTGCAGCTCAGTTCGCTATTTAGAATTTGTTTACGTGATGCTTTATAAATACCGTTTTGACAGTTTTAACTCTTAAGTGCTCGTAAACATTATGTTGAATTAAAATTAACAGGCGGAGTGCTTGCCAATTGGTAGGTAAATAGGTACTTCCTTAAGTTTTTACTAGTTAATCATGTTTTCAATAACTTTGAGAAATTATAAAATCCAAGTTTTTTCACCAATACAATAAAACCTCTCTATAACGAATTACCCTTATCTTTATTAACAGTCCAAACTTATCTTTTGTTGTTCTTAATGAACTTGGTGAAGAGTGAAACATTCTATCTATAATATATCTATATGGCTATATATGAACATATGGCTGAAAAACAAAATTTTATGAGAGGGTAGTAACCCTTCCCCCCCCCCTTTGGTTTCGCAACTAATTAACAACTAATATGTATAACTATAAGGACGTAGGTACCTATATTGGCAATATTATTATGTACCTAGATCAGTCAATGGTAAAATCAGTTGATTATTATTAATTTAATTAGTATTGCACGTCTGCACATCACTTATGTAGATTAGTAATAATATTAATATATATACATATAATACCTTACAAAAATAGTTTTAGAAATGACATTTTCTTAGTTCATGCCACATTTTTGGCCAATATTTTCAATTAACCATAATTTAATACGCAATTTAAAAAGAGAAAGAGTGAAATGAGGTTAGCTAAGCTTCTCAAATATTTTATAGCAATTATATAGGCACCTAATATTATTATTTAATATAATATAGTTAATAATTGTTACGGAAGTCAAAGTTTCTTAGAAAGTCATAATGTTTAGTTGGGTGTATTAATGTGACTAATTTATTTACTAGTTCATACAGTATAAAATTACAATTTTCAAAATTATTAGCGAATATTTCATACAAATAAATTGATTATAGCTGACAGTCACCCAGACCGATATGCCATTGTCGATTGACTGGGAATCAACCCATCTCTGCTACCTTATGATAAATGTCAGTTATATTAGACGTATTGAACTGACTTTTGGTCGGTATCCAGTCACCTTAAGTAGGTACCTATATTTTATTCAAAATTATTGAAGGAGACATATTACAAATAATTACAATTCTTAAATTTAAATACGACTACCCGAGTAGAGGTACTCAGGTACATATATACTTATATTTAGGTATATTCGTATTATTATAATATTACTTTATAGCCCATCAATAATAATTATTTATTAGGCATCTACTGTAGTAGGCAGTAATCACTGTGCTGCGCTAGTTTGCATATAACATTATATTAATATCATTATTTAAACGACGTAGCATGTTCGTTGCGAGCTTGCGACATTTAATAATAGTTAGTTATAATTTGGTATTTAAAGTAGTTTAGATGAGTGGAGTAATGGTCCAACATTTTGGCGGGGTAATCCTGTACCACTCCACATTATAGATGATTGAATATTGATATAAATAAATTACACAACTATTGATTTTCGGGGGGGGGGGGGGGCTTTGAACGTGTCTGCTCATCTACTTATCCAAAATTCAATGTTTATAAATCGAAATACTTCAAAAAAAATATTCTGCTTTGAAATGAGGAATTAAGAATTAAAGTTCTGTACATTTTTTTAAAATAATAGAAATAAACAATTGTAGAAAAAATATATTATTTTTGGAAAATGTTTGTTTTATAACGGCTTAAAATTGTGAAAAAAAATATTTTCAAAAACTATTAACGTTTTTGAGTTGTTTGTCTTATTATAATGAGTATCTTACTGTCCTACGTTAAATGGATCATATATTAAATATTGTTTAATAACTTTATTTCGAGTTTAGGTACTATACGAATACCTACCTACCTATATAATTTGAATTTTTTTGTAGTGGTTGTACTACCTGTCTCCCTACCAACATAAAATATTTTAAATGTGTTTAGTAAAATTTTATGACTATTGACTTGGATGAAATGTAAAAATCAAATTTTCGTTATTTTTTACCTAGATACTAATATGGCTATAGTGTGATGATTGATGACCTTATAATTATTTTATTAAAGCAAATAATTGTATACCTACTTATGTGTTGTTTTATTTTATGTTTTGTTTAATAGGATGTGTAGGGACGCTATCCAACCACAGCCACCGCCGCTTGCTTCCGTCGAAGTACGAAGTGCGTTTAAAAGATATAACGCGTCGGCTATGGTGCTTAGAGGAGTCTCCCTGACTGTCCGTAGAAATACAATGTATATAAACGTAGTATTCATTATTATTAGATGTATAAATTAAATTTACATTTTACATAGATATCAAATAATAATATGGATAATACTGGACAATTTGATGAATTATTTTCTTATTTTCAGTTATGGTCTATTAGGACCCAGTGGATGTGGCAAAACAACACTTTTAAATTGTATAGTCGGAAGAACGAAATTGGATAACGGTGTCATCAATTTAGAATCAAATGTGATTGATGATATTGGTTACATGCCACAGGTGATAGAATTTATTTAATGCGTAACAATTCTATATTAAAATTGATACCTATAGGTATCAATTTATAATAATATGTATAAGTACATATAAATTATAATAACCACGAATTGTTTCTAGGATTTATGTCTAGATCCTTTACTTAGCGTCGAAGAAATATTTTTCTACTTTGGAACAATTTTTGGTCGTTCTCGAAATGAAATAATTAGTCGTTACAAATATTTCAATGCTTTATTTGACTTGCCTAAACGAAAAATGTTAATAAACAATTTAAGGTAAGCACAACGACAATATAATAGGTATACCCTTTGAGCAGTGGTGTAGCCAGTAATTTAAAATACAGGGGGGGGGGATCAAAGCCAAAATATTTTTAAAAAAAAGTACTCAACAATTAACAATAATAAGTTATTTTTATGTTGTTTCAATGTTTTGATATGGCATTATGACCAATGGTGCTGGCATAGCCTCCCCCATGGCTACGCCACTGCCTTTAAGGATGCAATCTTTGTTAGAAGCCTGTTAGTGGATGTGTATACTGCAGGCTTACAGCGTTAACATAAATACTAAATTTAGTGGCATTCTTGGCATTTTTAAGTGGCAGCCATCGCCTGTCAGTGCAGAAGTATAAATTAAAATATTTTTCGAGTCATTCACTGCAAATTAATTTATTATTCAAAGTTAAAAATTGATCAGTAGAATATTAGAATATATATATATTAAATAATTTTATTGTGTGTGGCAAGAGTTTAGTTTAAGTGAATACACTGTACCTATTTATAGTAACATAAGTCATAAGCATAACATACCTATTATGTTTCAGTGGAGGTCAACAACGGAGAGTTTCCCTCGCAGTGGCTCTTCTCCATAATCCAACTCTTTTAATATTAGACGAACCTACTGTTGGTTTGGATCCAATACTGAGCGAAAAGTAAGTATTATAACTTATAAGATAATATGTCTATTGCCTATACCTACCTACACAACCTACTATTGATATTTAGTATTTACTAATGTTACCATTCGTCCGTAGTCCGTAACATAATAAAAAAACATTTGTTTGATTAGAATCTGGTTACATTTATCTGACTTGTCATCGGAAGGCAAGACAATTATTATTACTACACATTATATTGAAGAAGCTAGAAAAGCGCACACAGTTGGTATGATGAGAAGCGGAATAATACTATCAGAAGATGCTCCGGAAAATTTACTGAAATGTTACGGATGCTCAACTTTAGAAGACGTGTTCCTCAAGTTGTGTGTGATTGATACGTCGAAAGTCATACAAGTAAATAATTTATTTTACCCTGGGCTCGAACTTCGTTCCAGCACCTGTAAAATATACTTTCTAATGTTACCTACATATTTAGTACCTACCTATCTACCTATTGGCTGTTTATATATTATTATATTATATGAACATTGGCGCAACCATGAACCAGGGGATGGTTGTGTTAGGTACTGGTACGATGCATAATATTTAAAATGATTGGGAAATATTGAATGAATCCCCCCCACCAAGGCCCAAAACTTGTATTTCTAAAAAATTGTATATTGCTAACAAAAAAAAAGATGGGTAAGTGGATGTCGCTCTGCTGTACAGTAGGTTACAAGTGGGTCACTGTAATGGATGGTGTTAAATTTGAATTCAATGATATAATATCATTGTATAAGAAAAACGATTCTGAACGAAAACGGTCAGTCAGCCTATGATATTACCAAGTGTATTTGATGATATTATTGTAAATAAAGTAATTTATATACCTATAACCTATTTACGTGGAGCCTTGATTTAAATTTTCAATTTTTAGCTTTAAAAGTTGAACATTTTATAAATTTTTAACTACAAAATAATTATTAAATTTGAAATTTGAAAATTTTGTCAAAATTTGAATTTAAAATGCTTATAAAAAATAATTGTGCCTATGTATTTTTAACATTTTTCAACTGCTATTGTAACAAAATATCAGGAGCGTTGCATTAAAATTTCACGCTTTTTTACCGAACAAATAAAATTTTATTGATATTTATAGAAAAAAAAACTAAAAAAATTGAAAACTGAAAATGTTTGTAAACAGCTCAAAAAAATTCAAAATATTTGGAAAATGTATAGAAAATGCTAATATAAACATTTAGTCAAAATTTCATGTACCTACGGTCATTTGTTTTTGAGTTGCACCAAAAACCAAAATCGATTTTCTCGAAAACAGATTTGGCGTAAAAATTTAAAATTGTATGGAGTGTAGAAAATGCTAATATAAACATTCAGTGAAATTTTTAAGTATTTACAGTCATATGTTTTTTAATTACAACAAAATAAGAAAATCGAGTGAATATCAAATGTTGTAAAAATATGAAAAAAATAAAAATAAAAATTTAATTTGACTTTCTTGTAGACATTTTTTTTTTTTGATAAAGGTAGACAAACTTATGGATAATCATGTATTACATTTTCAAATCTTTGATTAAAAAAGAAAAATTTTTATGAATTCTCAACTCAAAATAATTTGCCAATTTTCGTGATTTTTTCGTATTATGTCAAGATTTGAACTTTAAATGCTTATAAATAAAAACTGTGACTAAGGATTTTTAATTTTTTTCATCTGCCTTTGAAACAATAACCTAGGAGCCTTCTATTAAATTTTCAAGCTTTTTTAACCAACAAATAAAATTTTATTGATATTTATAGAAAAAAAACTAAAAAAAAATGGAAACTGAAAATGTTAGTAAACAGCTCAAAAAAAGTCAAAATATTTGGAAAATGTTATGGTGTATAGAAAATGCTAATATAAACATTTAGTCAAAATTTCATGTACCTACGGTCATTTGTTTTTGAGTTGCACCAAAAACCAAAATCGATTTTCTCAAAAACAGATTTTGCGTAAAAATTCCCGTTTTTCCTTAATTTTTCTTTTGTTTTTCACGTCGCTTTTGAAAACTACTGGGAAATGTTTACTTTTACTGTCCTATAAGGTGATGACACACAAAAAAAATAAAAAAAAAAACATTGTAAAATCAATACATTCATCGCTTCGCTCAGAATCTAAAAAAAACATATTATAGTATCGACTATTATAGACACGTAAAAGTATGTAATTATTGGAGGTACGTAGGTGTATGACTTTTAGCGTGTATCTGCTATGTGTATGGACTACGAGAATACTAAATAACTTGGGGAAATACTAAGAATATTCTCTTGATAAGAATTGTATTGTTATTATTCTAAAAATAAATGTTTGTATTTGTTATTATAAGTTTTGTGAGAATTATAACTATAATTAGGCCCCCCCCCCCAGCCAAGTCTCTGGAACCGTTCCATACAGAACAAACATACTCTATAGTCTATACTACTAAAAAAAACGGCACTTTAATTCTTTAATATAACTACATTATTTTAGCACCCCCATAAATATCTCTAGTTGCACCAATTAATACGTTATTTAAATAACTAATAATTAAAATATACCTATATAACTGTAATAGTAGGTATTTAAAAACCTACTGACCATAATATAGTTTTAAATTTTAACGCAATAAAATAAATCATGAAATTATTATACATTTATATTTTATATTGTATTTAAAAATAGTATTTCTTATTAAGTTACGTTATTGTTTAGAAGTCTGCATTACCTACTGATGACGGTGTACAAAAAAAACTGTTACCTCTAGACAATAACAAGAAATTCGAAACGAGACGGTTTCGGGCTCAGATGTTGAAAAATCGATTTTTACTGTGGAGAAATAAACAGTAATAATATTATATTTATTATTGATAATCATTTATACATAATATCAAACATTTTTTATATTTATATGATATAAATTAATTTTTCAGGATGACTTACCTAATGTTGGGTCTGCCAATCATTATAACTTTATTTTTCAATATGGCGATTGGACGCGATCCCAAGAATATTAGAATTGGAATTATAAACGAAGAAATCAATTTGAGAGACTGTGCAAATTTTACTTATAAACACAACAATAATTGTTTCATGAACGAAAAAATTTATGGCAGTTGTCAATTGATTTATCAACTTCATAAAAGAACTTATAAAATTGTATGTAAATAAGAATACATTTAATTGTATTTTTTAACACGACTACCATTTATATTATTAATTAAAAATTGTAATATGTGTAGAAAGACTATTATAATGTTGAAGATGCAAAATCATCTATAAAAAAAAATGAAATTTTGGCCTTGTTACGGTTCAATTGGAATTATACGGAATCGTTGAAGGACAGAGTAAACAATGGCCAAAACAGTTTGGAAGATGTAGTGGACAACAGCTTCTTGGAGTTTTGGGTCGACGATTCAGGTGATTTTTAATTTTTAAGAAACTATTAAATAACCTTTTAATTCATTCAGTCTTATGGATATGTTTTAGATAGATATATGTCAATTTTAATTGAAAGAGACGTGACTTTGAGTTTAGCCGACGCTTTCAAAAATTTAGTCGGTTCTTGTAAAGATTCATTGGATAAAGTATTTTCTTATCCCATTAAGGTACCATATACTATAAACTATCATATTATCCAAACATTTTGTTGATATTTTTAAATAATTTATTACATTTTAGATTCATGATGCTCTGTACGGTTCAAATTCAGGGTCTTTTGCTCATTTTGTTGCACCAGGAACAGTATGTATGTAAGTGTTCTTAAATTGTTCAATTATTTGTATGCTAAAAATTAGGCATTTGGTAGACAACTGTAAAAGCATTACTCAATATTCATCATTTACTGAATTCAGTAAATATATTAATTGAGTAAGCGCATACCAGTATCTTACATATGGCCCTACATTTATAAATTGTCACCTTATGTTTTTTAAAAATATTTCTAGATGTATGTTTTTCTTGCCATTAATCTTCACAACTTTTGTTATGCTCGATGAGCAAAATGATGGAATACTGGACCGGGTATTAACTTCTGGTATGACATACCTTGAAATTGCATTAGCTCATTCAATCATTCAAATTACATATATATGTATCCAAGCAATTGAAATTTTAATAATTATGTACGTCTTCTACGATAATCCATACATTGGATCGATTACAATTGGATTCAGTCTTCTCATAGTCATTGGAATAACAGGAATGATATATGGTTAGTTTTATTAATAGTGTCTTGCTATTGATTTATTAATTTTTATAAATTATAAATAATACATTTTTTTTTATTAATATTTATTATTTTAAGGTTTTGTATTGGCTTTGTCAAATGACAGTCATTTTGCAGCTGGATTTGCAGGAGTCGGCACAAATTTTTTGTTGATGTGTGCTTGTGGTAAATAAATTATCATTAAGTTAAGTAAATTATAATTTTTCAAACAAATTTTATTCTTAGGTTTTATTTGGCCAACTCAAGGGGCTCGTCATTTTGTTAAATATACCAACAAGTTTGTCCCAATTACATTGGCTATTGAAGCATTACGAGGTATAACCATGCGTGGTTGGTCTATTGATCACACGGCAGTTTATATGGGATTTGTTTCGATGTTAATTTGGGCTTTGATATTCTACGCAATATCTTATGCATTATACAAATCAAAGAAAGGCACATGGAAGAAAGTGTAGATATGAGATCTGCAGGATCTCAGAAAAATATAATTCAATGTGTCAAGTACAAAAGACTGCCAGAATGCTTTGTGGCAATCAAATATATTAAGTTTTCTTTATAATGTTAAAATTCTATGAGCAATTGTAAATAAATGTATTTAAGTAGGATAAATGTAATTTATTACATAGGATTCTAAAATATTATGTAAAAATAAAATATAAATAAATGAAAATGTAATATTTTCATAGTGCAAAAATACTATTTAATATTTATTATTCATAATAAAGTTATAATATAATAAAAACATTATCTAGGTGCACTTATTAAAGATAAAATTATTATTTTTTAAAATTATTTATTAATGAAAATACGGTTTGTATTATTTTTTTAGAGTCTCTAATGTGGTCAATTATTTCTAAATTGTCATTAATATCAATAATAAATTGATTAATGTTATCTTCAATTGTTTTCTCGCTAGATTGTGTTTCTAAGCAACTCTTAGCCAAATTCGCCAACGACGATTTTTCAGAACCAAATATACTATCAAGATCGAATAATTCTAAAAATGGTGATGATAATTCTTGAAAAGGAGGTGGATACACCTACAATATAAACAATATTTTAACAATTAAAAATAATCAACTTAATGCTAAAAATTTAATACTTACAGCAAATTGTAAGGCAGGTAAGGTGTCATTGAATGTAGGAGGAATGAGTTGTAACTGATTGTGGGGTACATTTAATGTTTTATACGCTTCAACTGTATCAGGTAACATTGTGGTATTTAAAGAACACAATTTAGTGTCTATAAGGGAATTTATGTTGTCAGCTGAGAATAAAAAATGCCCCGTATTGTTCAAACTTTCTTGAAGCTGTAGACAGGTGCGAACACGAGATGATAACATTCCAATATCTGGTACCATTTTATAATCTGAAGTCTTGAACAAAGAAAACAACATGTATTACATTAGTAGAAAATTAAATGTTTCAAGTTAACTTCAACTATATTTAGAGATTTGATATAGGTAGATAATATGAAAAACAAAAATTTTAAGAATATGTTATAATTACATATTATGTAGCGTGATCAGGTGTATTTATAAAGGGTAGGCGGAAAAAAAGTCCAGAAATATAAATATAAATGTGAACACAATATATATCCTCTACTCCTAATTAGTAATTACTATGTACTTATGACAAAATATAATAATCTATTATAATGAAAATAATAATTAGGTATTTGTTATTGTATAAAATATAGATAAGATAAAATAAAAATATAAAATATATGAACACAATGTATTCGTCATGATATATTGTGTTATAAGTTAAAAGTAAAAAAACATAAGTATCTGGTATATACATACTAAAATATTATTTATTGTCTAAATATATTATACTACCACCTGTTTTGTATTAACTTATTATTTTATTATTTATATAGTTGTGTAATTTTTGTATACACTTCAGTATGTATATACCTAAGACTGATATTTTTTGACTTATAAGTTGTAAGTTATAACACAACATAATATTGTATTCATATTTATATTTCTGGGTTTTTTTTATGGATTCTTTATGTAGACATCTCTTATTTTGTAGGTTTTTGAGTAGGGTTTCTTTTTATACTAAGTTTAACAACTATTACAAAAGATGTGTAAAATACCAGAAAATTAGCATGCTTCCTCGCTATCCTATAGGCTATTAGTAAATTACATAGGAATATAATATACAATTTAGTTGATGGAACCGGTTCAATCTTAAATTATTTCAAACTGATAACCAATATAGTAGCTCGCATAAAATGTTACTAAAAGTTGTCAAATTGAATACCAACAACAATCAACACTAAATTGGAGATTCCACATCTGCAAAGTTGCAATATATTTGTGTTAAAATAAGCTTTTGGTCTAATATAATCAAATAAATTGCATTTTTCTACTTTTTTTAAATGTATGTCTAACTAAAATTAAACTCATCGAGTGTAATAGTTCAGTGCAATAAATCTATCGGAAAAAATAATTTTATTTTTGCTGATTTAATACATGTCATTTTTTTATGGGTCAGTGTATTATAATAAATACTAAAATTGCTAATTTAGAGTTGGATAAATTTAAGGTTTAATAACAGATTTAAATATAATAACTTGATACGTACCTCAGGATCATTAGCATCAATTTCATTTAAGGTTATATTATTTGTGATCAAGAAATCAAATAAAATCTCACGGATTTTATCATTTTCTTCCCAATTAATATATTTGTCTGTTAGCAAATGACCAGAACCAATGACTGCAAGTTTTCCTTTTTTGGCTATAATAATATGTTAATTTAATTATTATACTAGTAATAGTAATAGTAATAGTTATATTTCTATAATAGAGATAATTAATAAAAAAAATCAAACTAACAACATTTACCTTATTGTATGTACACTATTAATTAATCTTATGAAAAAGTGCAAAGGGTGATTCAACTAACACGATATAATGCAATTTGTGTATTATTAAATATTTGTTATATGGTACCTTTGTTGGAATACTTTGAAGCAGAATAAAAAGCACAGAGTGGTCTATTAAGAGGATAAGCAACAGAACCACTAGTAAGTATAGGAGCAGCTGGTTTAGCCACATTTAAACTAGCACCATAAGGAAATACAAAACTTATACATCTGAAAATTGTTTAATATCAAATTATTAAGATGAAAAGCCTATAAAAAATTAGATAAAGACAAAAAAAGATAATTGAATTAATCTTTGTAGTCATTTATTAGTTGATAAATTTGAGTATATAACAGGGGCGGCCAAATGATGGGTTGCGATCAACCACGGATGATTTCAAAGTCGAGAAACTTTTGTTAGAACTTATTATATATTTAGTAGAAATACATAATACAGTAGTACATACAAACATATTTTGGAAATACTATCATTTTTTATTTTTATTTTTTTTATTATTTAGATAAGTGTTCTCTTGCTGGACAGATTATATATTAATAACTCTTCTCATTGATTTTAAAATCATATTAATTATATTCTACATTGTACTCATGCACATGTAACATTTAATTATGAAGCTAAAATACTATTACCAGTGAAACATTAATAGAAAAATAATAGAAAATAATGGTATAACTGAACACAATTTAATTATTAGATAATGAGTTCCAAACTAAATATTTATTAGACAAACACTCTAAATATTCTAGTTTTGTTATATTGGTTTAAAAAAAAAATAAAAATAAAATTCAAAATGATCTCAATCTTTAACATTTATTTATCCATAAGGACTTGGGAATATATTTCTAAAAATACCTTATTAAAAATTAACAATATACCTATTTTACTACCAATTGTTAGGTTATTTTGGTTTAAAACATTAGGTTACTGTTTACGTAAACAAAAATTATTATGGAAAAGCTTTTTTTATATTGAATACTAATATATATATATATATGACATTTATTGTTAGCTTACTTTGATGTGTTTTCATTTTCTCGGTCTAAATATTTAGCCACAGCTTCATTAACAACACCATCTTTAACCAGGCATTCTTTTGGGTGGAAATATAAATAATAGTGTGTGCGTAATACATAGTCTAAAAATAAAAATATAAACAAAATGGCTACTTATAATAAGAATATAAAATATAGTATCAATTAATTAAATAATAGAATAAATTACTTCTTAGTTAAAAATGTAAATGTTAAATTTTTATAATAAAGACTTGAAACTATAATACAAATTTCCTCGTAAGTTCTTACTGACACATAAAATTCTAAAAAATACCTATATATACAAATTTTTTTTATAGACATTAGAAGTTCAATGTTGATGAAATTGGATATTTAAACTATGATTAGTTATATTATTGCAATTCTAAAATATTTGTGAGGACTTGAAATGATTTCATACTCTATTAATATCCATACACAATATACATTTTTAAAATATTTAGATTAATTTTAAGCTTTTGATTATTTATAGTTTATACTGTATTACTAATAGTAAAATAGCAATATATGATAAAATATAGTAATATAGGCTGACAGACCATCAGATTTGTTTTTCGTATGCAATTATTTATCATTTGAATTTAAATCTGATACATCCATTAAAGCAGCAGTCCCCACCAAGATTTTGGAAAGCATGAAATATTATTTTTGAAAACTACTTGCGTGCCTTGGTTTAGGCCACATGCAATGAATAAATTTAAATTTGCACACATTATTGACCAAGGGCATATTTTTTTTCAACAGGACCCGAGTGTAAAGATTTCTAGTTTCTAATTATATTTTTAATTATAATGTGGGGACTGCTGCATTAGAGTGGTCTACCTATGGCGAGGTAGGTACGCTCGATTCCTATACAGCAGATTGCCTACTTGCCAAATTCTTTTAAAACTTTAAATATTCTTACCACTATTAACCATTATACCAAATTCTTCTAATAAATAATTTATATTAGTATGTAGTTCTTTTTCGCCTCCTTCAGAAAACATAACTAATACGGATCCTCCGAGATCAATATATTTATGAAGACAATTAAATTCTGCTTCTGAAAACATAGCACGTGGTGCTCCAAATACAACTAACTGCACACCATTTAAGACATCCACTGTGATCTCATGTTTATTTCTACAAATTGTTTTAAAATAAATATTAAGGCATGTAACTTTAGGTATTTAATTTAATATTTCAGTAACTTACATGGCAATCGTGTAAGATCCTTGCAATTTCCTTCTCAAAATTTTCAAATTATCATTGATATCAAACATTTCATTTTTAGCCATATCAAATAATATAATATTATTATTACTATCTCCCATATTCATGATTTCTGTGGTTGAACCCAAGTAAAAATGTATTAAATTATATTAATCCATTGTTGTACAAATTGTATATCAATTACTGCAAATTCGGTATCTTATGATGGTATACTACCAGGGGTAGGACACTTCTCGGCGGCGGGCTGATAATAGAGAATCAACCACTGCAGGTCCGCAGTAGGGGCATGATCTGGGAAAATATGAAATCTTAACGTTTTCATTTTTGGTAGCACTGAATTTGCCATGATACCACGTTTTATTGTTATCTCTATTATATTAACGTATCGGAATTTTTAAAAATAATTCTATATTAATAGTTAATACCACTTTTTATTTATTTTTGTAATTTAATTGAATCAATATGAATGAAATACCTGAACATGTATTCACATAGTCGGACATGTTATTTTATTTCAATTTTTTTAAAATCTATGGTAAGTAGTAACATAATTAAGGTACCTAAAAATAAAAAAAAATTGTATTTATAATATTGTATTAAATATTTGTATTTGTATTCAAATACTTAGTGAGTAATCGCAAAGGGCATTTTTATACTAGTATTTTAAAAGTATTTTTAATACTACTTTATTCCAATACTAGTATTAACTATTAGTTGTGTCCGGATGTCCGGTGAAGAGTTAACTCATTGTTTTAAAGCAATTAAATTAAAATAGTACATTTTATCGTATAAAAGTATGCCATATTTATTTTTCGTGTATTAATGGTCAAACTGTTAAATGAACTGGCCCTACTGCGGACCTGCAGTGACTGACTCAAGCCTTCGTCCTATGCTGCCTGTATAAATTTTTATCAGTGTCCATTCTGATTGTTATATTCTGTGATCTTAGTCCGTGCTTCTATCCATGGCTAAATACTTAGCTCAGTATTTAGCCATGCTCCTATCTGTCATGGGCAGTTGTAACTTGTATTTACCATTTTACTATTTATTGGAGCATTTGGAGCCCCGGATGGCCATAGATAATATAATATATATCACGGACTAAGATATACTTAGGTATATATTGTTATATTCTGTGCAATTAGTGTATACTTGTCTATGCTAGTGCCTATTCAAATAACAAATACAAGTTTGAAGCATAGATAATATATAATATCTTATATTATCTATGGTTTGAAGTTACAATTAACTATAGTGGTTAGTGACGGTGAATTGCGGAAAAAAAATCTAATGTAGAATTATACTGAGGATTGACTAAATAAAAAATAATTTATAAGAATTATATTATTTTATAAATTTTATATTGGAAATAAAATAAATACTGTATATTAAGCTAAACATTTTCTTATACCCTAAAAATACAATATTACTACCTACATAATAGTTATATATATTATGTATATAAAATGTCACTATGGTGTTTTTCGGCATTTTTAACAGCGTACTCAAAATAAACGCGATCAAGATGTAATTCAAACTAACCACAGACCAATTAGTTAGAAAAATTAAAAATAAAGTAGGTAGCTGCAGATCTAGCAAAGTTAACTTTATATAAATAAATAATGTAGGTGAGCCATTCTACAAAAGAAAAAAAACTAGTGTAATATAATCACATAATACCTGGTACATCACATATTGATATATTATTTACATTTTAATTTATGTACAAGCTATAAGCATCGGTATCGTGGTATGCATTTCTTTTATATACCTATATAATATAGGGTAAAAGATAATTATTATTAATTTTTTTATACATTAATTTATATACAATTATTATTATTATAAGCACCGATATCATGACATACATTTTTTATAAAATAACAATTTTTAACATAATATACTATATAGGTACAATATTGATTTCAATTCTAATATATAGTTTATAAAATAATTCTTATATATTATTTATATTTAGTCAATCCCTATAATGCGATAATTACATATAAGTTAATAAAAAAGTAGTAAATTAAACATTGAGGGAATTTCAATAATCTTGAATAATTTCAATTTGAATGAATTATTTCTTCTGTTTACATTGATTCAATAACTTTTAAACACCTCACAGTCTCATATATTTTTACCAGATTCTATAATTAATGCTTAATTAGGACTCGTAAAAAAATGTATGTGACATTCTTTATATTAATTAAAGGTTGTTATTAAAAGGGTACTAATAGTGGGTGAATATTGGTTAACATAGCAGTATAGGCGTGCTGTACTGCCTTCAACTGAAAGATATGCTGCGTAAATTTATTTTTCTGTTAGTGGATATATTATGATATGTTGAATAATTGTTCTTGATGTATACGGTTACAAATTGTATTTTTATTCCAAGAATGAAACATTTTTAAAAATAATAAACGTTTAATAACATTAAGTTGTTTATAAATAAAATAAAACATAATTGCAATTATAAATGTAAAAAAATATTTCAAATATATATATAAATAATATACATAAAATTAGTTTATATAATATAATAGGTATATAAAATCAACTAAGCTAAGGAATAATTCTCTTAGATAAATTTCAAATAAAAATTAGTTTTAGTACTTGAGATAGTATCGCAAACCAATTTTTTCATCAAATTTTGAACAATATCATTTTGTATTTCCAATTCATCCATTTGAAAATCAGTCCATTTACTGTCTTCTTCATACATTTGTTTCACTACAAATTTATTTACTTTCTCTTCACACTCGTCTATATCAATAATCTGATTAATTTTTTTTATAACTATATCACTTAAATCTTTAGGATTTCTTGGTCTTGCCCTAAAATGTTTCAATCTTTTTATAGATCTCTTCCATAAAGGTAAATATGTTTCGTCAATAAATAAGTCTAGTGCAATTTCTTTACAGTAATCAAAAATTAATGTTTTATAATCAGCATGTACAATTGAATCTGAATCTATAATATAATCGTTTGATAATGCACTATGAGAACCATTGAATATATGATTAGCAGCTGTCAAAATTATTTCGTGAACTTCATCAGATGTATAAGGTATGTCAATAAGTGTTTTGTTTTTAGTGGGACTTTTATAGGGGGGTGGTGGCTTATTAGGTATTTCTCTTAGAAAAAATTGTACTTCTTCCGACATGCGAAGACGTTCAATCTGAAAAAAAATACAAGTCCAATATATTATTAAATATAATTTATTCTGAGAAACTTCAAAATAACATACTTCTTCTTCAATACGTATTTGTTCTTGTTTTAACTTTTCTGCTTCTTGTTGGGTATGACTGAGCATATCATCATTACTTTCATCTTGGAAAGTCGGAGGTTTTTTCTAAAACAGATTTAATTAGAAATTTGACTTATGAAGAAATCCAATTAGTTGGTATTATAATCAATTCGTATGAACACATTACATATTTAAAACTATTATTATTACCTGCTCTAGATACTTTTGATAAAACATTTCAAATGAATTTTCATTGTCAACATCAATTTTGTGTTCTAGAGTAAAATCAATAAATGTTTATACAATCCATACATATATTACATTATTTACAAAACTGAAGCGATTTAAGATTAATTATGTTCATAAATTACATAAAAATAAAATTGATATTGCACAACAAATAAATATAAAGTATCTAAAACGTATCTACAAAAAATATAAAAACAAGACCAGAAATGTAATCAAGTTTTTTGCTTAAACAATTAAATGATAAATATTTCTCTCATAAATACAATTTTAAATTTTAAATTTAGTTGAAAATTGTATTTTAAATAAAAAATGTAAAAACAAATAAAATAAAAATACATAATTGATTTACTTGATAAATAATGTATATTATTATAAGTAGGTAATGGATGTTACTATGCATACTTGAAACAAATGTAAAATATTATTATTATGAAGTTGAAGTACATATTTGTGCAAAAAAGCAAATTAACAGCATGCAGCAGAATAAGCATTAATAAAATAAACACATAAGCAAATATTTTAGAGCAGTCAAATTAATTTAATTATTAATTTTTTCACTTACGAAAAATTAAACTTTCTGATAATTTCAACTTTTTTTTTTTAGTAGAAGACCACTTTAAATAAACTGTTAGTTTTTCCATTTCTATTTCATTCAATTTAGGTAAGTACATTTGTAGAATTTTGGGAAAAAGAGTTTGTAAATGCTTCTTGAAAAGTACATCTGAAATAATTGTTGCTTGCTCCGAGAGAATAATCCGGTTTTGATTCTCTTCTTCACGTTTTAAGATCAACAACAATGGAGTTTCTTCAGTTAAATTATTAAGATCATTTTTCTCTGAACGAAATAATGATTTATTCATGTTAAATTTTAATGAGTTTTTTGTATCTTTCAGAAGATAATTAAAAATGTTAGTAGTAATAACCTGAACTTTATCATCAGTATAATTCTCTTTTTGAACCTAAAATATAATACATAAGAAGTTTGGTTAGGTTATTACTTATTAGTAATATATTTAACTTATTACTATGGTATAATTTTATAATTTTACTTACAAAATCACCATGACCATCTGAATACTGTTCAATAAATGTTTTATCCTCAAATATTATTTCTCCTTCACTTCTATCTTCTTCATAAGAAGTTTCATTACTTTGTACACTGTCATTTGATTCTATTATACTATCATTTTTATTAAATTGATATGACCCTTGAAATTCTGATGTATACTCGTCGGATGTAAAATCTGGACTGTAAATATCTTCTAATCCAATTTTATAATTAGGATCCTCAAATTGACTGACACCGTTTTTCTGCATTTCACATACATCAGTATCATTTTCATTTAAAATAACGATGAGATTTCTTTGAATACTACCACTATCAGATGAAATTGAACTTGTATTAAAGCTGTTAATATTGTTATGAATAATCAGTGACTTTTTTTTATCTGTTTCTAGGTATAATTCTTGGTTATTGGAAGTTTCTGACATAATTTTATTTGCGTTAGAATACTTGCATAAAGAAATATCTAAATTTATACCATTGTCAATTATTTCGTTTACTTCACATGAATGAGTTTCTTCCTTAAAATTTACTTTGAGATCATTTGATGTATGAATGTCTAAAGTCTTCTGTGGTTGGGATTCAAAAAAAATATTTACTTCATTTTCAATTTTATGTGATTTGTTTGAAGCATTTACTTCTTTTGCAGTGTGTTTTTCATGTAACTGTACACCTTTACAAACAGGAATTGTCTCTAAGGATTGAAATGATTGTTCTATACAATTATAACTATCAATATTATCTGTATGCATATTGTAATTTTCTTTTGATTTATAAACATTTTTTTTTTGTAACTCATTTACTGGTTTATTTAAAGATATACTATGATCACATTCCTCATTGGTAGTAATTGGATAGAAATATTTCTTCCCATCTGTCCGTGTTATTTTATCGGATTTGTACATATGTTGACTATGATCATTTTCATAATTAATTATATTTTGAAGAACAGAACAACTAGAATTTGTTGAAGAAGAAGAAGAATCGTTTTTCATTGATGATTTTGGTACGTGCATATTTTTTTTCTTTATTTCAACCATCAAACTTTTTCTTGATTCTTCAATTTTCTTGTCATACAAATTTATCTGTTTCAAAAGTTCTTGTTCTTTAGCTTTAAGATTCTCTAATTTAAGTTTTTTTTGTTCTTTTTTCAATCTAAAAGATTCTAACTTTCTAGCTTCAAGTTGTTCTTGTAAAGATAATATCCGTGTATCCAGGTCACTCTGTTCTGAATTTGTACCTTGAAAATAAATTAATATACATTATTAATTTAAACTTTATTTTGAAATTTCAATCATTTTATTTACTTATCGATGTTTCCGTAAGATATTTCCGCAGTTTAACAGGACTTGAAGGTAAAATTGGTGACAATGATCTTTTATCCTTAGTTTTAATTGCATCAAACATTTCATTTTTATAAGGAAAATCATTTTGATTAAATAATTTTATATTTTCATTATGTATGCGGTTACATCTAAACATTTTATAACTAGTTAATAATCATAATATTTAAACAGTTATTAAAAATATTGTATACTTACTTTGTTTTAGAAGTTTGTATGGATTTATCATTGACAGACTGTGAAGAACATTTAACATCTGTTTGAACTTCAATATTTTGAACTTGATTCAATATATTTGTTTCATTATTGATAGGAGAAGTTGCTTGGTCTAATAAACAAAATAACTAATGTTAATAAAAGTTAATCATATAATTTTAAAATGAATACACTAATAAAATAATAAACAATTAGCTAATTTAAAAATATATCTGATTTCAATAATAATATTTATCTTTTTTAGTTTATAAATAAGTAAAAATATAACGATAAATATCTAAGTGAACTATTGATATATGAACTCACTTCTCAAAATGATTTTAGATTTATCCAATTCAAACATCATTGGTGATGTATTATTTTTTGATTCAATTGGATTAACATTGTCACATTCACTATTGTTAGTATCAAAACAGTCAGACTTATTAAATTGTTTAAAAACATGAGAATTAGGTGACCGACAAGGGTGTTCTTCTTTCTAAAATCAATTAATATCTTATTATTTTGAAGTATACATCAAAGGTATAGTAAAAAAATATTACCTTTGGAAATTGCTCCAAGCTTTTTAATTTACGTATTACTTTTTTGGAAGATGATTTGTTTCTTAAATGTTGTAAATGTTCTTCAAGCATTATAAAACGCTGATTATATACTGAATCTATTACTCTACCAAGTCGTTTTACTTGAGATAAGGAGTGTTCCAACTTTTTAACACTACCTCTTTGTTTTTGTTTGAACAACTGAAATTGCTTTTCATGACCCGGTCTATTTTTTAAATTTCTATAAAATGTACATAATATTGATTGTTAAAAATAATTGTTCTAGTAGAATATTAAAATATTATAAAAAGTTCTTACTTCACTTGAAGGTCATACATAGTAACTTCCCACTTCAAGCGATTAGTTAAAGATTTTTCCCTTAAACTAAGTATAGTACGGTGTTGTTTGGCCCTAAGTTCTTCATCCTTAATTAATTGTTCAAACTACAAGAAATATACATCATACTATATATACTATTTACATATTAGTAATTATTTGTATAATATATTCAGTGGCGGGCTGAAATGCTCAATTTTGATGCATCTGCATCAAGTTTTTAAAGAGTTTGTGGCAGTAGCGCTAAAGTGTATGCTAGGGTTCGGTCACGGCCTGACCTCCTTCGGCCACATTTTATTTACATCATACTGAACTTTGTTATAAGTAAACAATGTATATTAGAGTAAATTGTTATGAAATTGCATGATTTAAAATTTAAGTTCTGTCTGCCACTGAGTATATGAGGAAATCAGTTTGACTGCTTACATTTTTTTTTTGTGACCTTAAAATAAATCTTTTAATTTAGGTTGAAACATTTAATTTACGAGTTACTAAAAGATATTTATTCATTTTATGAATGATAAATCAATATTTTTAATATAATATTAAGAAGTTACATACTTTAAGGTTAAAACTTTTAATATAAAATCAAATATTGAATAAATAATTGTTTTATTTAAACTGGTGTCTTCATAATACATTTATATTTTTATTCATAATATTAAAATTTGTTATTGAGTAGGGAGTACTGATTACTAATTCACACTAAATATTTACTACAAGAAACATTGGAAATAAATATATGATTACCATTTGAATAGAAAAGCCAGTTACTGTTTTATCTACACACATCATATTTGACGATAAAGCATTTAATTTGGAAAATGGTGTAGGAAAATCAATATCATTAGAATTACAGTGATCATTCAGTTCAATAGATTGTTCCTGAAATGGTAAAATATCAATTAAAATGTAAGTATATAATAAAATAATATGCTAAATTATTAAAATATAAAAAACAATAGGTACGTTAGATTTAATTGACATGTCGCAACTCATTCTTTCAATATCACATAAAGAGTCATTTAATTGGTCGAGTGTATCAAGTTCTGCTTGAAACTCATCATGGATTTCAGGAAACTAATACATAAAAATATTAATTTAATCTTATAATTTAATTTATTTAGTTAATTCATTACTCACACAATGTGATGATTTATTATTTGAATTATTTTCATCAAATTTTAAATTTATGCAAGTGTTATGTAAATTATTTGAATTGCAATAATTGTTTTTTGGCAACAAATCAAAGTTGAAATTAAGTTTTTTTAAAACTTGTTTAATATCTTCATTTGTTATTATATTCAACTTAGTAAATAGTTTGTCATTATTTATTATATTTCTATTTTCTTCACAATTATTATTTTCAATCGAAGATAAGTTATTAGACTTTGGTTTAACTGGTTCATCAATTAATGAAGATTTATAGCTACCTAAACAGTTTTTTGTTTCAATATGGTGAACATCTGGTAAATTTACCTCTTCATCACAACAATTTACATCTACTTTATTAAATTCAGTAGGTTCAACATTTTTGATTTTATTAGGATACAAATTATTTTTTAATGTGTATTCGCTCATATTTAAATCAGCAGCAGGTACATAGAATTCCAAATTATTTTTTTCTGATTGTTGCAAATTATGTTTACATTTTAATACTGAAATAAAATTCATTGGAGGCGGTAGAGATTTTGAAGTAGAGAATGATAATATATTATTAAGATTCTCAGTTTGGGTTGATTCTGAATAATTATTTTTAACTGGCAAACACTGATTGAACAATAACTCTTGAAGCTCTTCTAGATTGTCAATACTTTTCATAATTTCCTTATGAGATCTAATAGGCAACTGTAAGCCTGTGTGTGATTTAGCACTATTATTTTTAATATCCAAAGGCTTTATTCTCAAATCAATGTCAGGCATAGTCAATGTCTCTCTATTCAAATGAGTACTATCACCTTGTAGTTTTCTGTCATCATGGTACGATTCATTATTTTTTCCAACAAAATCAGTATCAGTATCAATTAGTTTAGGCATCGAAATATCAAATAAATTTTTACCAAATAATTGATAATCATCATTGAATTTTAATTTAGAAAATAAATTTTCGGGTTTGGTAACATCACGTATTTGAGGTTCTAAAATATTAATTAAAAATTAAAAATATTAAGTATTTATTTATACATTAAGAAGATGACATACTTGGGTCTATTAATTTTGTTGTTGACATTTCACTTGGTTTTTTTTGATATTTTTGAAGATGTATATGTACTTATAATCTAATGGTTAAAAAATAATCATAATACATATTTAATTAAATAAAAATTATCAATGTTGTTGTAATTATATTCCTAATTTATATTATGCATGCGAAAAATTAAAATACTTATTATATTACATTTTATTTTATTGTTTAAAATTTAATGGCATGTAGGAAATAAAAAAAACCAGGTAAGTATTATTTTAGAAACACATGCTATCCCTATATTATACTATTATAGTCTAAACAAATTAAATAAAAATAATTACATCTTTGGTATCATTTGAACATTCATCTGTAATTTTAAAACTGTTTATTGACTTTTTTTGCACATTTTTAAGAGCTTCCCTTGATTTTTTAAAACTTTTAATTTCGGGGGTAGGTGACCAAGTTTGATCTACCTAAAGATACATTTTATAAATATCATAAATGAAAAATAATTAATGCTAAGTACTATACTTTAGATTCATTTGATTCAGTTGGTAAATTAATACCAATTTTTTGAACATTTCTAAGAGCTTCTAGTGGTTTTCTAACACTTTTAACTTTAGGCGGAGGTGACCATGTTTGATCCACCTAAAGATAAATTGTATAAGTATCATATAAATGTTAGTATTAAATAACAAATAATTAATGTTTAGTACTAACTTTAGGTTCATTTGATTCAGTTGGTAAATTAATACCAATTTTACATTTGTCTTGAACATGGATATTCTAAAAATATTAAATTGTTGTAAGAAGAAATATTACACTGAAAGTTATATACAGAAATTATTATTATTATTATTTTTTTATTAGTTATCCGCGACAACTTAGGCCGCCATTGGGTGGTTTTTAAACAGTAGGTGTAAACACATGTGTGTAGTTTTGGCAGATTTCCAAGTGGGCACTAAGTATCTGCTATCCCGGGTGGGGGATGGCGGCACTTGTTCTCTGAACACCGTGACTTGCCTGAAGAAAAATGCTGTCCATGAACCGAGGTTCAAACCAGCGCCGATGTGTGTCACAACTGACGCCTTAGTCTGCTCGGCCACTCCGTCCCCCAGAAATTATTTATTTTGTCATAATATAATAACATTTTAGTTCATTATTCCAAAAAATATTGTTGAATGCTTGTTATCAACTAAAAATACTTATTATAAGAATGGGAATAAATCATTGTTTGTAATGAAGTTTGTAAGGGTTAACCTTAAGATATTTTTGATGCAAGTATATTCATAAGTATTATCATTAATTTTAAAATATTTAAGTTCTTAAAGGTATATTGATTATTGAATACAGCCATACAAGATATTTATTGGTATTGCCAATTTCATGGATCGTTTCACAAACATGCGTTTTGGGTTGTGTAGTCATAAGTAATGTTATACATCATAGAATAAACAAATACCTACATTGAATGGTGGTAGGTATATCACTGTACACACTCTAGAGATGTTAATAATGAATGTTATAAGTAATTTACTTTTTTAAGAGTAAACGTAGACTTTACGTCTTTACTTGATTTTAAAATGAATAATATGGACATAGTATACAACACAATATCCATTATGTTTTCTTGGTTTTCTTATAATATAATTAATAATTGATCAATTGCTATTACCTTTTTCTTACTAGAAGCTATAGCTAGTTCTCTTGTAGTTTTTTGTAACTGATCTAATTTTTTTTTTCGTTCTTCTGCCAACTTTTTTTTCTCTAATAAATCTAATTTACATTTTGTAGTTCTTTCTTTTTTTTTTTTTTCAATATATAATTTTGTTTCTATAGCTTTGGTATTTTGTTCAGTTGTATTCTCTTCAACAAAATTATTTAATACTATTTTATCAACTTTGGATGGTTTATTTTTTGGAAGCATACCTAAATGAATAATAAATATTTAAGAAAATTATGATATAATTTAACTATTAAAATATTACTGCATTAGATATGACTTACATTGTTTATTAAGCAGAACAGTTTCATTGATCGTGGGAATTGATGGTCTTATAATTGTTTTATTTAAAATTTGAATTGTATCTTTGACTGTAGGTAAATTTGGTCTACATTTTTGCTTACATGTATCTCCTATAATTATGGCTTCTGATGTATGAATCATATTTTTAGGTTCATTTAGTTTATTAGGACTATTTTCTTGTAAATTTAAACCAATATTTCCATGAGTAGACATCTTTCTATAAAATTGTAAACAATGGTTTATATTGTTTAAGATCACATATGATTTTGGTGTAATCATAAATTAAACCTTGTTCAACAAATATAAATACAAATAATTATAATTCATTAGTTGCACAAGTTAATGTAGAGGTTTCGTTTCAAAATGCGTAATATATTTAAACAGGTATGATACTAGTAAAGAATTATAAGCAAACAAATATAGTGTAAATAAATATTATACTCACTACAGATGTAGGTTTAATATTATAATGTAATTAACCAGTTTTGTAGTGTGACTGTGTGAGATCAACTATATCACTCATAATTGAAATACCTATGACATGTTTAGTTTATTTATTGGACATACAAAATTAATACACTATAATAAGGTAAATTAAAAATGTATAATGAAATATATTATACAAACAGATTTTAGATTTTTCGTATTTTCTGTTACAAAATATAAAAAAATTAACGTAAATATACGAATTCGACAACGAATGCTGTTATCAATTTGTTATCAGTATTTCTAGTATTTACTATTTTTTAAATTTTTTATACCTTGTGCAGTGAAACCACAGATTATATGAAACCACGAATTGAGATAATTTAAACCAATAATCAATATACCTTAGAGAAAATCATATAAAAATAAAACTAGTTATGGCCCATAACTGCATAGGCGCATATTGGGTGTGAATTTACTATTTAGGGGTGGGGGGGGGGGGGGGGGGGGGTGGGGGGTGGCAAGTAGTGGCAGTTGCTCCCCCCCATGTCTTTTTCTGGGTTGATTATCATAATTATTATTGATGATTTTAATGTTCTAAAAAAACTTAAAAATGCCCCATCAATTTTAAATAGTGCTCTAAATTATTTTTATTTTTAATATTAAAGATATAAATTCGATATAATATACATTTTAAACTTTTAAATGGTTGTATAAAAGTTTTACAGACAGAACTTTTCATTTGGATGACTTATTTAATCTGAAAATTCACTATTTTTTTTCTATCCCTAAAGGTTTAGACTTTAGATCAAATATTTTTTTTATAAAAATGGTGTACAAACATGTGCAAATTTTAAAATTTAAATTTAGAAAAAACTTAAAAATGCTCTGAAAATCTTTAAATGCAAAAAATGACCTCAAAATTTAAAATCATCAAAAAATTCAAAGTAGGTATGTTATAAAACAGGTATCACGCAGCTAGATTTGGAAAACAATGCAAAATGAATATAGCTCAATCATTACCTATGTAATATAAAATATCGCAAAAAAAAACTTTTTTTAAATTAAAAATAAAAACTTTTTTTTTTTACAGTGATTTTTATTACACTCGATAACATTTGCAAATTTCTAAAAGACGGCCGCAAACCACCTATGCTAATGGTAACACTCTCAAAAAAACCGTTCAGCAAGCTTATTTTCGACCTACCCACACTATTCTATATTACAATCAGAATTTCTCGGTTAACCTCCACGAATCTGTAACAAACCCAAATCCACCTATTGGCACAACAAAAGATCTCGACCAAGCTGCAATAGCCAAACTATTAAATTCAGCACTCTCAGTCAACTCCACCACTCGCATGTGTAACCCACACAAAGACCTACCTCAAGCCATCAAAATCGAAATTACCAAGAAAAAAAGACTGGCAAATTTAGCAACATACCAGAAATCCTGATGCAAAACGCCGACTTCATCCCGAGGAAGAATGGAATAATCTACTAGACAACCTGAAATCAAATGACCCTAAAGTATACAAAATTGCCAAAAGTCTAACACACAAGCAAGCGGCCACAGAACCCCTTCTTAATCCAAACGGTCTTGTTTTGGATCAAGAAACCAAATCCGAACTATTTGCCAACTCACTTGAAACTCAACTCACCTGCCCAGCTGGTAACATCATGACTACTCAAATGGTAAAGGAAAAACTAAAGATACTCAACAAATCCTACTCCCCAACAATACAACCTATTACTTCAAATGAAGTCAGATCCATCATAGAAACCCTTCCAAGGAAGAAGGCACCAGGCCCAGATGGGATACCCGACACCATTCGACATGCATCCAACTGCACTATTTTACATCTCATTAAAATCTTTAACAGCTGCATACGTCTATACATACGTCTATACCACTTTTCTAGTGTATGGAAACATGCAAACGTGGTCATAATTCCAAAGCCGGGGAAAACCAAAACAGATCCAGCGAACTGTTACGTCCCAACCGACGTCGATATATACATCAACGCAGAGATAGAATACGTGATGTACTAGGTATGATGAATGTTTATTAACGTAGTACAAAAATACAATGTTATAATATAAAGATAGAATATAAACTGTGAGTGGTGTTACGACCTGACTCTGAATGTCCCTAACCTTCTGAAGAGCTCTTGTCCTGGGCTTCTATATATATGATTGTGTCCTTTGGAGTGGGTGGTTGTAGTAGTGGCTAAGCTCGGTCATGAGACAGAGTTCGGGTCTCGTATTTGGTATGCTGGTCGACTCGTATCCTGCGTATGGGCGTTGGCTTTCCAGGAAAGATACGTATGTGATGGCACCTTCTATAGTTTAATTGTTTTCTCTACGATTTTGCAACGACCTCCGCATGTTATAGTGTTATACTATACTAATTGCCTTATTAGTTATAGTGTCAAATATTATTATAGAAACGTGCGGCGCGCTGTACATAGTTAATAAATGATTAATTAATACGTGGGTACGTAACAGAACCATCGACCCATCTCGTTCGAAACTGTTCGAGATTCTAATACTAAAACGTCTCAAGTCATACGTTTCTCCCTTCACCCGACCGGAGCAATACGCTTTTCGCCCAGAGCATTCCACAACGATTCAACTAACCAAACTTAGCTTGTAAGTGTGAAGGGAAATTATTAGTGTTTTATAAACGTTTAACTCCTTCAAATGCATGATATTTTTGTTGGAATACATTTTTTGAGCTCAAGTGCATTTCGACTACTACCGGCTTTTCATCCGAGTGCAATTCGACCATTAGGTATCTTTTTTAAGCCTAAGTGCACTTCGACTAAGATAAGTGCAATTCGACCATACCCAATTGAACAAAGTTTGAGTCATATTGGCGATTGAAAGTGATAAGATGTAACGGGGACGCTGTGTATCATTTATATGTAATTTTACTAGTTACTCGTTACAGATCCACCCCCCACTAGCCTGATAATTGATAAGCTTTCAATTGCCAATAGAGTTTGTACATTTAACGGGCAACGAAGTGCACGGGATCAGCTAGTATTAATATAATATATCTTTATTTATATAATCGTGCAGACCCTGATTAAGATACCTACTAACTAGTAACTAGTAAAGTAGTAACTATAGTATCAATGATTATACATAGTATAATATACTAATACTATATATAATCAATGGTATTACATAAATTAATTACTCGATGCCTTGGTATCTAACTTCAATTATTGGTAACGACAGAAAAATTATACTGAACAACTGATAATTTGATAAAATGTTTTAACTTTCAAGTAGGTAGGTAATAACTAATAACTAATAACCTCTATTTCTTGGAAACAAATAATGAAATATCAGTCATTAGAACACGGAATGTCGGAATGTATAATAAAATAAGAAATATACAAACAGTATAATTCATTACAGTGTAATAATAGTCTGATTCTTTATTCGTATAATATTTTATATATTGGTGATTATAGTTATAAGCTTCGTGGTTAAAAAAGTTAACGTGTATTAAAAGATAGTATTTGGTTAACGTGTGAAAATAATAACGCAAGATAATATAAGATCTAAGGGTATAGCTAATATAAATAATCGAAAAGAAATAATGTGACAAGAAAAATGTTTTTATCATAAAATTTAAAATATCGAAAATACTCAATATTCATTATTAATAAACTAAGATCATGGCTTTAGATACTATAGATAGTCGGCACTCGGCAGTTTTACCAAAATTTGGATTTTTGGAATGAAAAAAAAACTACACAAAAAACTAGTTACTTATCGTTTTTAACACATTATATAATAGATTAGATTATTTTACACATTAAATTCAACTAGTTAAGTTACAACTAAATTAAAACTAACTAGTAAGTGCCCAGCTTTGTTTATTATACACAGTAGATTCTTAATATGTCAAACGTCGCTATCTCGAATTTTTCGTTATCTCGAACTACATCGAATTCCCCTTGAAACTACTATTACATTAAATAGTGTTTTGCTCTCGATAGCTCGATATAAAATGAATCGTTTTTCGTTATCTCGAATAAATTGCTTCATAAAAGCCGGTTATCAACTACTATAATTTCTGATGATAAATGGGATTTTGTAGCTGATCATCTTAATTTAGACGACAGAAGTTTTTCACATCATGTGGAAATGGACAACAAGTAATATTAAGGAAACTTTAATGACAGATTTTTAAAAGAAAAATAATATATTCAGTCATTTCAATTATTTCAGTATTTTAAGTATTCAAACTATGTATTTTAGGCATTCGTATTATTTATTATTCATATACATTTTCATATTCATATTGTATTTCATTTATTTTAAATTTTTTAATTAAACTCGATATCTCGAAGTTTTTGATATCTCGAACATTTTTCTAATCCCCTTGAGATTCAGCATCACGAGAGTTTGCTGTATTATAAAATCAGTCGCATATTTTTGTTAGTTTTGTTATGGTTTTACGATCGTACCATAGTTAGAACTACTTAAAGTTTTTGACTTTAGTCTTGCACTTTTTTCATGTGGCACTACATCATTTGACTCGTTTAAGTATTCATATTCATTTCTTCGCTTCATATACAGCCATCTAAACATAAAAACAAAAACCTTAACAGACATAATAATATTATTTTAATCTACCAATGTACTTATTAAATATTATAGAAGTACTAAGATAGTATAAATATTAAAGATCTGTCCACATTGAATATTAAAATCAGAAAATGTTGAGAAAATTAAACTAAGCATTTTAAGTTTGGTATGAATATAAAATTGTTTCTACTTGTACGAGTCAAGAAAATATATTATACTCTATAAATTTAATGCTGCATGATTTATCAATTAAAAGAAAAAACAATGAATTTATTTCAATAAGATATTTTTTGGTTTTTTAGCAAACAGAACTTTAAAATTTTAAAATTTTAACTAATTTAGATAAATAATTATATTAATTACAGGAACAAAGCAATAGATGGGGCGCTGAATATGAAAGTGATCATATAAAAAGCACCGGGTAGAATATTAATTGTGGCTTCATATAAACCGTTGTACATAAGACCAAACACCAATGAAACCATGATTTCTGCAATGCCAAATATAGCTGCTATTTGACCTTAAATAAAACAAATATATTAATTATAATTTTAATTAAATCTAAAAACTTTAATTTTTGATTCAACAATTTAATAAATGTTTATAGTTTAGAAAATATGTTGTATTATACTTTTTAATAATCTCACCATAAGAACTAAAATATGATACACAGGAAACTTTTATTATAATCATATGTTAGTTAAAATTGAAAAATATTTTTCTATACAAAATATGTTATTAAGTACCTATATTATTATCTAATTAATTAAGATAGGTACTTAGTTTTAATTTTAAATTCTGATCTGAGCGATGAATGTATGGATTTTACAATGAAGTGTGTTTTTAAATTTTAAATTTTTTATTTTTTGTGTCTGTCATCACCGTTTGGGGCAGTAAAACTGCTTCGATTTTCTTCAATGGTATCTTCAACTGTTTACGAACATTACAATTTTCAATTTTTTTAAATTTTTTTTTCCTATAAATATCAAGAAAATTTTATTTGTTGGGACAAAAAGCGCCAAAATCTAATACAAGGCCCCTGTTTTTTTTTTTATAGCAGTTGAAAAATATTAAAAATACATAGGCACAATTTTTTATAAGAATTTTAAGTTCAATTTTTGACAACATTGATCAAATTTAAAATTTAAAAATAATTTTGTAGTTAAAAATGTATAACATGTTAAACAGCTTAAAGGATTGAAAACTTACAAAAAGGTTTCATGTAAGTAGGTTATTCTGTAACCAAAAAGCCTCAAAAATATAAAAACACAGTTTTTTATAGTTATTTTGTGTTCAACTTACCGAATACCGTACTAATAATAACTAATAAGTAATAAAAATATAAATATAGTAATATAGTAATATAAATATAGTATAAGATAGCCACATTAACACCGTTACCGCTCAGAATCGTTTTTCGTATACAATGATATTATATCATTGAATTATAATTTAATACCATCTATTATACAGTGACCCACTTGTAGTACTCTGTACAGCAGAGCGACATCCACTTACCCACCTTTATTTTGTTTAATGTTTTAACGAAACAATTTTTTTAAGTTGATCAAATAAAAATTAAATAATTTCTTGCAATAAGAATAATAGTTCTAAAAAAAAATCTAAGTATAAGTACTTATAAGAATTGTTTGAAGTGGACCAATAAAAATGGGGGGGGGGGGGGGGGGGGTAATACCGTTAATGCCTATAACTGCGTTTTCATAAGCTCAAATGCAGCTGTCATCGTATCGTGCTAATATCTATCAGCTACCTATATTAGTTATTAGTGATCAGTGGTGGTTCCTGATTACCTATTACATTATTATTTTATTTTTTTTTATTGGTAATAAAGGCTTCAACAGCTAGGTCATTAGCCTGTAGTTGTTGTTACATTATTATTAATGGATATATAGTTAGATAATAGACTATTGACTATGATTACATAGTAATGAGATAAGTGGTTTTTACAGAATTTATTACATTATTGTAGATGTGAAATAATATCTTTAGCGTGTAAGTGACGTTTTTGTCTACTGACTTCTTGTGTCCAACATTAAAATTGTAAATATTTTTAAATATTTTTTTAAAAATCATTTATTGAACATCATAACAGTAAACATTTAGTTTTTCAAAATCTAAGAGGGATGGATAATTTTAAACAAAATAAAAGGGGAGGATGGAAAATGCTTAAACGTATTATAGAAGTGGTGTAATGTAACCCCCCCTCCGTATTTTTTCCCCACTTCGATCACTAAATATAATCAATGTTAAGTTATTAGGTCTTACTGAGTTCAGTGTTTGGTACTAGTTTTGTCATCAGTGATTTGGTAGATATATTTTCTGCACCGATTAAAATGTTCACAAGAGGTCCTGTACACAAATGAGCATATTAAATAGGTAATGAAAAAATAACTCTGTTAACTATAGTTTCACTACTTACCTATATAGAAAAGGGATTCGTTGTAAGCGAAGGTGTAAAATAATGCACCCAGTGTTTGGCTAATCGATGACAACATTCCAATTATTTCATCAGAAATTTTCAATTGCTTACTAAGGACAAATGTAGTGAATAGAAGACCTTAAATAAAATAAATTCGTTAATATCGTCTAAAAAACATTTAAATTATTAGGATTTATAAACTATTTTTTAAACAAACCGATTATGTTCATTACTAATTCATAAGATGCAAATACACTGTATTTTACTTCGTTCCAATTGAATTGAACACGAGTATACAAATAACATACCGTATGATAACCTATACAAGTATACAAATAAGTAATTAATAAATATTATATCAATAATAAAATTCATTGTTAAATTTTTTCAATGACTTATATATTATGAGGTTAGTAGGTAAATGTTGGTAACGTACTAATGTATAACTAATAACTATTATTAAAACATTTCTTATAAATGTTTTAATCATAGCTTATTTTGAGTTTAGCGAGGTAATTGGCTTTATAATATAATATCGATAGCGGTGCATTTGATTCACTATGTTTTGAATTATCTGTAACTTTGATTTCTATATATACTTACATGTAAATAACACATATTAGATATTTGTTAAAAAGTTTGATTTTCATAATTAAATTTACATTTAAGTATGTCAGCGACTTTAGGTTTTGAATAGAAAAATGAAAGCAATATAAGCAAGTATTTGTTTTAAGCTGACTAAATTCACTCAAAATCAATAATTTAGTACAAGGATTTATCACACTCACGAATCATACGTGCTACTTTTGAATAGTAACAATACGATTGAATAATATATTGTAATATTGTATTTTCGTTATTTTTTTATATCGATACAGTAAAACTGATAAATGATAATATTAACTGCTAGATATATTTCGAATTTTGAATAAATTCCATTTTAAATTTTAGAACTGTGCCAGAATCGTTATAAAAGTAATGCGGGATAAAAAAAAAAATCACAATTTTAAAACTGTTAACTATTTAAAAACTAGTTACCTATTCTATATTATAGAAAACAATAACTTCTTCGTTTAGTTCAAAATGTAAAAGGTGGACAAATGTGTACCACTCTGCTGTACATCAGTTGTCGAGTGTGTCATCGTAATGGATGCAAGGGCGTAGCCAAGTAGCCAAGGAGCGGCAATCGAACCTAACCTGACCCGTCCATAGCTAACGATTATATTAGTGTTTAACGAAATTATGTAAAGTTAAAGTAAACATTTAAAAATATATTTGGTTGCCCTCTACCCTCGTAAAAAAATTATTTTACTTTTCAATAAACTTTATTTTTTGTGAAAAGCAAGAAAACTTTTGGGAAATTGTTTATTAAAATGTCTAATGTTAGCTATGAATAGAAAATTTTTTGGGAATTTCTAACTGAAAATAGTTTGCAAATGTTCACGATTTTGATGATATTTGTCGAAATTTGAATATAAAATATAAATAATAATCATGTTTATGTATCTTCAATAATTTTGAACTGCTATAACTGCTAACAACAACTTTTGAGGAACCTTGCATTAAATTTTCAAACTTTTTTACCAAGTGAAAAAGTTTTGATCGACAATAATTTAAAAAAAACTTATACAATTTCCCCTTGGCTATAAATAGGTAAAAAAGAGTCAACATTTGTATGTATGGACAATGTTAATACAGATATTTGGTGAACATTTCAAGTGTCTATGGTTATTAGTTTTTGAGTTAGATACACCAAAAAAATAAAATTTATTTTGTCAAAAATTGGTTTGTTTGTTGTTTTTCAGGACGCTTTTAAAAACTACTGGACACTTCTAACTTTGACCTCCCGAATGCACCAACTAGTTTCACTTTTCTATCAAAAAAGATGTTGATGTCAAAAGCATTTTTACTACCTACCCCAAATGTTGATGGCAGACAGACAAAAAAATCCATCATTGTAAAACCAATTCACTCATTGCTATTATGCTCAGAATCTAATATTACTATTCAAATATATTGTTTTATCCCGTCTCAAATATACTAACCAGCATTTATACCAGCACTTGCCATGAATATAATTAGTAAAATTATAATTCTAATCCTTTGTTTGTTCGGACGTTTCTTAAAAGTAGTATTGAACGACTGGGTTATTTGTTTGAAGTCTAAAAATTCTGATATGGTCGTACGATATGATTTATTTTTTTTCACCTCCGTAACTGGCGTCACATCTTTGACAAACAATAATCCATACGACAGACCTATTAAAATCAACATGGACGATATACCATATGCTCCGTAGAATCCTAACTTATTATATATTATGCCGGACATTGACGTTCCGAGAGCCATAGATACAGCCATAACAGCATTCAATGCCCCAATTCTAAATGTTCGTTGTCCCACCTAAAATAAATATAAACATCAAAGTATGTTCACAATTATAACAATTATAGATTACAATTATAACAATAAGTAGGTATCTTATTTTTTCTATACACCGACCTAGCTTATATATTTGTAAGTGACAGTTGCTTATAAGTTATAATAAATATAAATGTATATTAAAAATTATATATATAATATGTAATATTTATATTTTAATTGTATTGTTACACAAATTTTCTGTCTTTTGAGTTATACGCTTATAGCTATATTTACAGTTCATCGTCATTCTTCAATACATTGGTAACATCTCTTTCAATATTTGAAATGGCCAAATTTTAGAAATTGTCTTGCATAATACTTGTTATTAACCAATTTTTGGTCTCATTAAAAAATTGAAGGAAATAATTTTTATTTTTTATCACTATTATTCAATTTATATTTGGGGAACTATGAAAATATTAATTGTGTGGTTTATCATATTGTATTCTATACAAATCGATTATCGATAGGACTATTAGGTGAGACATAACAAGTCCCGGTTATACATTTTGCAGAACCGGTGATGAACGTTCACGAACAATTATTTATCTATAATGGTAAAATGGTATGATATATGGTAATAGGAATGTCTATATTTTTTTATGTTTTTAGTTATAGGTATTTAATTTTATCTATAACTCTTATCGAAACTTAATCTTTACCACTTTCGTTATTAGTTATTACATTTCGGTAGGTGCTTATCGCACTTATCTATAACCAAAATAAGTATTAACTAATAACGCAATCGAAACCAAGTTTATAATCATTAATGTTATTATTGAGCCAAGTTTAAATTCGAATAAAATTAAATCAACATTTTTTCAGACTTGGGCGAGTTTTGTCGAGACAATAAACTATAAAGGTTCACTATGCCAGTGTGCCACCATGGACAGTTGATTTGATATACCAGTTTCAAATTTGATGTAAGTCGTTTAGTCGTTAGTTGTATAATATATAGTTATTTTGTATCACTAAAAAAAAAAATGGGTCGTGTAAACACTAATTTAAGGAAGAGGCGTGAGATTTTTAAAAATTTACTAGGGGGCGTAGAATGAAAAAAGGTCGGGAACCACTGGGTTAAGCTATGATTTATTCATAAATTATCAATTAGGCCGCGGGTTCACAGTTACGTCGTCTGTCGTACCCTGTCCAAAAGTTGATCTCGGCCCAATATCTCGTATAATATAATAATATTATCTCGGTAGATCATCATGGTTGTTGAACGATATACCATGATTACAACGGCCAATCAGAATAAGATAAAAGGTACGAGTCACGGCGACGACGTAGCAGAAATTATTTTGTACGTTTCAACATTTATATATCACGTACCTACTTCCACTATGGATTCAAATAAAAAACATTTTAACTACGCATATATTGATAACTTTCATTGGACATTTTAAGGGCTTTTAGTCAGTACAAGTACCATAAATCTTTAATAATATTAAAACGTGGGGTACTGACCGAAGTGGCGTCACCGATGTAACTGTAGGCGGTCATGGTCATAAGGGTCTGGCCACCGGTCAGGGCCAGCGGTATCGTCTCGGCGACTCCGGCCGCCTCCATGGGCAGCTGATAGAAGTAGTAGACACACAGCAGTTGGCCCGCGTTCCGGGCTAGTTCGCCGTAGAGCGGCAACAGCATGCATGGAACGCGCTTCCGGGTCCGGTCGCTCCAAGCGCCCACCAACAGCATGAGCACGCACGGCAGAATGTTCTGCGCGCACGTCTGCCACATCATCATGCCGGTGACCAGCTTCTGGACGGCCACCTCGTCGGCCGGATAGCCGCCCGCAGCCTTCGTCACCAGCGCCTCGCACGTCTCGTCGGGCAGCTGGAGGTTCACGCGGCATGCCTTCTGCATGTTCAGGTTGGACACAGTGAGCGTGACCATCGTGAACGCCGTCATATAGCACGCGACCACCGGCTCGACGGTGACGCCACTCCAGAACCGCCGCCACACCGACACCGCGGCCGTCGCGACCGGCTGGTGGTGGCTCATGCTCACTGACGTGGATCGAATTGGACGGCGCGTAAAATGTGTAATCTATATACATATTATGTTATATACATATTCTATATACCTAATATAATAACAATGATCTATTTAAGTTCGTCGGAGGCGGTGCGTTTTTAGTACAAAAACATGTCTAACAGGAAAACCCCTCACAATAGTCGGATTTCGTTCATTTCGTTCATTTCATTTCGTTTATTTGAAAGAAGAGAGCAATTTTCGGGTCGTGTCAAAGCCCGATTTTAACAGCTATAATTATAGAAGCTAAAATATGCATTTCAATGGTAATGCACAATATTTGTTATTTTTCAAACGTATATTTTTACCACTATTTAAAGTAAAATGAAAATTTGACTATTTTACAGGGCGTGAGGGTTTTAGCTGTAAAGTTATTTTCGTTGATATAATACACCGTATATCAACCCACCTAAATATGTATCGAGCTGTTGATTAGTGGAAAAGTATTATAATTAAGGTGGTAGCTAAAACATAAAATTTGATTTTCAAATTTTATAGGATTTCGTAAAATTGAAAAAACCGGCACCGACACCATTAATATTATAAAGAGGTAATATATTTTTGTATGGGTTAGAGGGTCATCTCCATAACTACTGAAACTATAAAGAGGCAACATTTGTTTATAATATGTAGGGGGTAATCTCTGTAACTACTGAACCGATTCTAAAACTACCGATTCGTATTCGTTTTAAGATATGATTTTTTTATTCGAGGTCATAAAGGGACGATTTGATGCATATTTTTACCTCACCTGCCCGAGTAACCAACGGCCGCCATTTATGATTTATAAACCAAAAAAATATTAATTTCTAGTATTAGGTAGGTAAATTAAATTATAATTTGTAAGATGTAACCAATGGCAACCATTTGTAAAAAACAAAATTTTTCCAATTTGTCTTTCTGTAAAAATCTTAACAAGACAATTACGAACATAAAAAAAGAGCCAAATTGGTCCAACAGTTTTCAAACGATTATCAACGAACCGTATTTAATTTTAAGGAAAGTTTCAGAGATTAGTCTTAGATGAGTTAGATGTATCAGAAAAATTTAGAAAATAGTTTGAACTACGTTCAAAAATAAACTAAGTGTTATATCCAATCCACTGTAGGTTCATTACTCATCTCAGAGGAATCAGTTCACAAAGCGAGGTAATTAGATGCCACCATTATCCAGCGAAATGAGGTACACTAAAACAGAGATACACTCATAGGTAAGTAGTTTGAGATTAAGGGGGGTGGAGGAGGTTAGTCCAACTACCTAGTCCCCCAATACTTGCGACTATGGACAGTGGCGTGGCGAACATCTTTCAAACCCTAAGCAAATTATTTATATATTGACCCACCCACTACCACCCCACCCCAAACTATATATAATTTTCTATATGCTAATTTTGAATTTTTGTTATAGGAAGTTATCAATAATTTATTATAAATAATACTATAATAATTAATTATACATAAGATAGTAATAGTATAATTAAAAATATCAATTAACTCTGATGACTTTTGAAGCAGTCTTTTATGCAGTTAACAAAAGCTTTGCTTATATGTAAGTGTATTATTAAAAAATAGATTTTATGATGCATTATTTATAATTAAAATTCATTACATAAAAAATAATATAGGTATATAGTAATATAATTTTTTATTTACAGTATCACATAAATATAAATTTATTTATTTAAATAAAAGATCTCTTTCTAGCAGTTGAGAAAATTTACCTATTCTATCTAATGCTTCTTCTAAATTAGTTGAAATATCTTTTTCGCAAGATAAAAGCATTAGTGATTCTGTTTTGGCCGATGGTTGTTCTTAATCTATTCTTTATTATCTTTACCTGAGCCAAGGGGTACCCACCCCTCTGAAAAATTTCTAGGGCTAAGCAATTGCATCAGGTAAACGTCGTTCACCACGCCACTGACTATGGATACACCAATATAGTGCTGTATTTTATGTTCATTCATAATAAAAAATTCTGGCTGACTGTTCATAGATAATAAACGTACAGCCAAAACGATAATAGGAATATAATATGGACTTGAAATCTACATAGTGCCATAGTACCCCCCACTTAGGGATGGTTCAGTTTTTTTTCACACAAATATATTTAATCTAATAAAATTATTTAACTGTAAAGTATTGATGGTTCTATTTTAAGGACATATATACGGGCACTGAATTATATTTTCATTTATGGTGAACGACGTATAATTAAATAATAAATTGTTTAGTTTAAATTACACAACGATGAGCAATTGTTACTTGTTAACCTGCAAAGGTGGGCATTAACTTGTTAAAAAGTTAAAGTTAAGTATTTTTGTTTTTAACTTATTAACTTATTCAGTTAAATCTTAATTATTGTAACTTAACTTTTTACAGTTAATTATCATTGTCGTGCAGTTAAGTTATTTTTCTTTTCGTGTCATACGTAATCAACTAGACATACTGATTCGTTGACACTTTTTCGATTTTGGTACCTAATTAATTTTCTAATTATATTTTATAATAATCTAATTTTTTACACAGTGTTAAAAGTCTTGGTAAATGTTTAAGTACAACAAAATAATAGGGCAGTTTATGACTTAAAACTATTGAAACTTGAAAAAAAAATTTTTTTTTTAACTGAGTTAAGTTAATTTAATTTAATTTATTTTCTTTAAACTTAGGTATCTAGTTAAATTTTTTTGTTGTTAACTTTTAACTTAACTGAAGGCAATTTAATTTAATCAACTTAACTTGCCACAATTAATTATTTTCACTAACTTGCCCACCTTTGTTGTTAACATACTCAATGGACGGAACTACGGCAGTCTAAAATCTATCACATATAGGAGTATCTGACGTAGGTTAGGTGCATAACGCCTATAAAGTTATGTTGATTTAATATTATAAGCTAAAAGTTACCTTATTTTAATCGACAATTGCTCGATTTAGATGGCATTAGATTTTGGCAGTGACGGTAAGTTGACAATCACACGTTTCATAAAATATTTAGCGTTGAGAAATACTGTATTTTACGTATTAGTATTTTTTTTTTGGCGCGAAAATTTGTTAAACATAAACCAATTGAATTGTTAAAACGTAAAATAAACAGTTGGCGAGTGGTCCGAACATAGTAGTGAAGCCAACTAGATAATGTTACACTATATCGTATATAATATAGTCTAAATAAAATACATAACTGTATATAAAATATTGTTATATTTAAAATACTAATATGCAGTATAATATGGTGTATAATGGTGTGCTGTGGTTTCCCCCCCCCTCGTTTTTCTTTATCAGCTATATGAATTATTAACTATTAATGAAAACACCAATGCTCACCACGTACAGCCTGCGAACCTTAGAGCACTCCCCTCTCCCCAATCTCCCATTCAACACATCGAACTTTTCGTGTCTTGCTTACCTACGTAGGTATATTTTAATCTTGTCATTGAATACTATAAATGAGTACTGTTCGTTTTGTTTGTTTATTTAATAGTTTAACACCCGGAAGGGGGTATTTGTCAGGGTTTTTATCCAAAGATAGGCAAACTTTATAATAAATAACTGAAAAATATATACATTTCAATATTTAATTATTACGTTAAAAACATGAAAAAAAACCTACGTATAGGTACAATGTAATCAACATTCCGGTTGTTTTGACACATAAAATCACTTAATTAATATTTGGTACCTATCTATTTTTTCATTCTTCCTCACTCAGTGTTACCAGCTGTTTTAAAATGTATTCTCTGTAGTGTTATGAATAATAGAATAGACTTTTATAAGTAGGCAGGTACTTAGCGACTAGCGGGTTATATCATAGCTCACTGACCTTTGTGTTAACTGCGATAATGTGTTTTGTCTAAAATAATAATATATTGCATGAGACATTGAGACCTATAACTTTACTGTTACTTAACTGTATTATTGAATATTACATAAGTACCTAATTAATGTGTATATCTGTGTGTATGTATGTGTGTATGTGTCAATGATTATTGTGGTTTTTTAGCTATAATTGCAGTTTATTCTGTTACTAAGTATCCAATAATGGTTCTGTGTTTCGTTAAATCGACCAGTTAATCACTGTACTAACTATTATCTCTTATCACTTTACATAGTATTCATTTGAGATATCGTGTACAATCTGTCACAGCATTTTTCTTTATTTTACTTTTATTTATTCGTTATTCACGATGAGTGGGGACTAAACAATGAAACAACATGGAAAGGTAATCATATTTTAATATATTAATCGTTAGTATTGTTGTAGTTTAATTTATTTATAATACCTGCACATTTCACATTGATCATTTAATTGATCATTTAAAACAATAATTATATTTATATTATTCATGATCGATTATAGATTATGATTTTATTCGTTGGATAGAGAAATTAGTTATTGTATATAATTATAATTTTACTTTTGTCACAAATCACAATATTATACTATGTTACCAATTTTGAATGGATGAACTATCATAAAAACGTCAATATTGTGAGTAATGTTTTATGGGATCTAGAATCATTGGTCCCCACGAAAAATCGCCGCAGCGAACAATTGGACCACATTATAATTTTATACACAGACAATATTTGTCCCCGGCTTATAAGTTAAATACAAAATAACATTTTTTAAATGTAATAAATTTATATTAATATAATTCAAATAATAATTTTAAAAATAAGTATTAAAATGTTTAATATTAATATATCTACTTGGACTATACAAATTATTTAAAAATTCATCTTCTGAAGAGTTAATAGGTATTAAAACTAATACAAATAGATAACTTGTTTTTTTCTTTATCGCTTTATTCAAAATAATATATTATTATAGCAATAATCATAACATATTTAAATTAGGGTAAAAGCGCTCTTCATCACAAATGAAAAAACAAAAAGACAGAGCTAAACGCCAAAAAATGGTAAATCTCTTAACATAATTCATTGCGTTTAAATATTAACGAAACATTTCAATATAACTAGTATCCATCAATGTAACATAAAATGGAATTAAAATATATAATAATTTAATTTCTAAAGCTTAAGTACCTATAAGCCCCAACGCCAAAGTTAAGAACATATAAAAATGTTGTTTCTGCTCTCCTGAAAAGTAGTACAACTGTCACTTAGCCCCTTTTGTCGGTAAACGGTCACTTTGTATGGTCCATCGTTTAAAATGCATAACGCGGACACTTTGTACTGTCGGGTAAAAATGTACATGGCAGAACGCGGACACTTTGTACTATTATATACATAAGGTATATATTGTAAATATATGTAATATTATATTCTATTTGTGATTTTGAGATATTTCCATACTATACTATACGTCATGTAGGTTTTAATGATTTTTTCAGTATTATATTTTATTTGTCATTTTGACATATCCCTATAATATTATACTATACAATATTATGTATTTTTTATTAAGATTTTTTCAATATTATATTCTATTTGTGATTTTGAGATATTTCAATATTATACTATACATGTAGTTTTAAAAGATTTTTTCAATATTATATTTTATTTGTAATTTTGATATATTTATATTGTACAAATTTTAGTTTACTTAAACATAACTTTTGATAATATAATATAATACAATTAAGATTTATAATCATATTTTTGATTGTTTGATCATTTTGATTATACGAGTATTAATAAACAATATTTTATAACAATTAAGTTTTTATTTTTAAATTTTCTATTTCAATAATTTATATTATATATTATGCTACTTATATTAGGTATATAGCTTATATTTATGATATTTACTTTATGTAAATAATAGTACAAGTGTTCGCGTTCTGCAATGTATCTTTTTACCTGACGTAAATGTCCACGTTTCACACTTTTAATGCTTGGCCGTACAAAGTGACCTAAAACCCCTTTTGTCTTATACCAGTCGAATTATTTCAGTATTTAATTTGATTATAGTAGGTACCTATGACATATTCACACAGACCATTGATAAACCGGACAAATTACGAGGCGTTAACAATATAATATTGTGTTACGGCGTGTTATCTATAGATTATTACACATTTCCCCCTAAGATGTTATGCCCTCCCCCCATAAAGAAAAATGTTGGCTGGTAAATTTGCCCCTCTAAATATTCCACTTCCAGGGCCCTGGCAGGGTGGCGGGATTCTGAGTACCTACTATCTACTACACTTCTACTTCAAGGAATACTTTTTAGAGTAGGTTACCAACACTTTTTGTCGAAAATGTGAACATATATGGCTAGGTAGTTATAACTGCACCTATTTAATCGACACAATCAACCGTAAAGTACTGTTCAGTGATCATATAGATAATATATGAAGTGGATGGATCACTCTTTTTTGATCAGCTTAAAAAAATTAATTTCTCATATTATTCCTCGAGTTACACACGGTTTCTTATTGAGGGTTATTCATTATTATATAATGTATTAATGTAGGTATATAATATATTATGTTCTTTAAATAATACTGTAGAGTATTGGCCTTCTTAATTTAAATAACTAAAGCTACGATAGCCCCAGTTTTTCAATTTTTCGCCACCAACTTTGCGCTAAGTGAAATCTGCAGCTACACCTAAATGACCTAACCTAACCATCAAAATGCTGCGTGTTGTTACTGCTGACTCAACTCGAGTAGTATAAAATTATTGCGTGGACCTAAATTGTGTTTAATTGAAGTGAACTAATATCTCGGGATCAAACTTCAGTTTATCCTTTATTTAACACAGAATGTTTTCTAATCATATTTTATTAATTGCACGTGTTAATTACAAGCTCCGAAGTACTAAAAAAATATAGGTATATAGCCATATTGTTTTAAATCATCAAGTTAGTTTCATCTAGTAACACAAAAATGATTGCGATATAGGAAGTGATCAACTTCAAAGATGATTCCTAGAATCATCATGAAAAAAATTACAATACTAATAAATATCATTAAATCGATATTAAAATATTACCCAATTATATCTATCACATTTGTGATAGTAATAACTTGTGCAATGATATAGAATTTAAAACTTTATCTAGAGCCTCGTGCATATTATTTTGGATTAACAATTGATAAGCATAATATGAGATGGAATTTGCATGTGAATATAATCTAGTAATACGTCTTCGTATTTTGAGTTTTAGCTTTTATAAGTTACACAAAATTGTACCGATGCAAGTAATTCGTCCAGACGTACAGTATACTTAGCAACATACCAAGCAACATGGACTGTTATTTATATATATATATTTTTTTTTTTTTTTTGGGGGGGGGGGTCTATTAGTTATTGCACTGAAACTACTATTAATACATCAAAGAAAAATAGTTTGTGTATGTTTAAAGGCTCGACTTATATAAATTTTAAATCATTTAATGTAGGTTCTACCATTGGACTCGTTATTCATAAAATTTCCATCTTATGAGTTATGAGTAAATAAAATAATTTGAATAACTGAATAAATATAAATTAATTGGTAAATAAAAGAAAAACTATAGCTTATGATACTAAAATAATTTATTTCTAAAAATCTTTCGGTCAAAGTTGTTGACAAAAAAAAAAACATTATCTATTCTGTAAAAATTCTAATACCAAACGTCAGTTATCAAATGGTTAATTATTTATATAGATTAAGTGTGGGTCGATTGATGATTATTCCATATTCAATTTTATTTTAATTGTTTATATATCTATATCTAATTATAATATGTAAAAATGTAAAATTATCAATATATTATGAAACAGTTAATTTTCTTCCTTAAACACAAGCTAGGTAGAAAATTTCAATCATAAATTATTTAGATATTTAATTATTTGTATTTTACTTTAAATTAAATAACGTTCAATTGAGAAGGTATACAATTAAGAAGCACTATAGAGCTCTATCTGACTTAATATCTACGTCATCCAAATGTACTGGTATGTACTTGTATATTATCTCTCAAATAATAAACGATAACAGAGGCTATCAGGCCATTAGATTGTCTTGTGAATTAAAAATATCAATAATATCCTATATATATATATATTGCTAAATAAAATAATAATTTAAGTTCTGATTATTTAATATTTGGGACTTGGGTAAAAAACCATCAAATATTAGGTATATTATTTTTTTTTTCTATATGAACTATGAACTAAAATTGAAAGGGTTAAATTGCAAAATAATTATTTGGTGGGCATTTTAAGTAGCTACCAGTTTCGCTTATCTCGAATAATATAAAAAGAATAAATACTGGGACATCGCTTTTATAATTAAAAAGATGGATTAGTGGATGTCGCTCTGCTGTACAGTAGCTTACAAGTGGGTCACTGTATAATAGATGGTATTAAATTTGAACTCAATGATATAATATCATTGTATACGAAAAACGATTCTGAGCGGTGACGGTTTATCTGTGTGGATATTTTATATTATATTTATTATGTTATTACCTATTATTAATACGGTAGCCGGTAAGTTGAATTAATATTATAAAATTACAACAAAATAACTAAAATCGTTATTCTTGGTCATTTAAGAGGACGTGATACCGACATTCGTTGTCTCCGTCTTACAAAGGTACAACAGAATAACCTACTTAAGTGTAACCTTGTTGAAACGTTTCAATCCTCAGCTATAAAAGTTGAACATTGTATTAGATTTTGACACTTTTTGGCCCAACAAACAACATTTTATTGATATTTATAGAAAAAAAAAAATTTAAAAATTTAAATTTAAAAATATCCGTTAACAGCTCAAAACAAATCAATAAAATAAGAAAATCGCTACATGAGAAATCGAATGAATATCCAATGTTGTAAGAATTTAAACTTCCAAACAATTTAATTTAGCCATGCGAATTTATTAAAATATTGTAAATTATTTTACACTTAGCAATTCATATAAGTTTCATAATTTTATTTTCATAACTAACATTAGACATTTTAATAGAAGATTCTCCACAAATTCTTCTAAAAAGTTTAACGGAGTGTTACGCTATTTACTGCCAGAAGATATTTTAATTTTTAGATTCTGAGCGAAGCGATGAATGTATTGATTCTACAACGATGTGTGTTTTTTTTTTTATTTTTTTTTTATTTTTGTGTCTGTCATCACCTTTTAGGACAGTAAAAGTGCTTGGATTTTCTTCAATAGTAACTTTTCTGAGAGGAAAGTGAATCTAGTTGGTACTTTGGGGGGTCAAAAGTAAAAATTTCCCAGTAGTTTTCACAAGCGACGTGAAAAACAAAAGAAAAATTAAGGAAAAACAGGAATTTTTACGCAAAATCTGTTTTCGAGAAAATCGATTTTGGTTTTTGGTGTAACTCTAAAACAAATGACCGTAGGGACATGACATTTTGACTGAATGTTTATATTAGCATTTTCTATACACCATAAAATTTACAAAATATTTTGACTCTTTTTGAGCTGTTTACGGCCATTGTCAGTTTTCAATTTTTTTAGTTTTTTTTTCTATAAATATCAATAAAATTTTATCTGTTGAGTAAAAAAGCTTGAAAATTTAATAGAAGGCTCCTAGGTTATTGTTTCAAATGCAGATCAAAAAAATTAAAAATCCTTAGTCACAGTTTTTAATTATAAGCATTTAAAGTTCAAATTTTGACAAAATACGGAAAAATCACGAAAAATAGCAAATTATTTTGATGAGAATTCATAAAAATTTTTCTTTTTAAATCTAAGATTTGAAAATGTAATATAAGATTACTCATAAGTTTGTCTACCTTTATCAAAAAAAAAATGTCTAGAAGAAACTTAAATTAAATTTTTATGAGCGTCTGAAATTTATATTTTTACAACATTTGATATTTACTCGATTTCTCATGTAACAATTTTCTTATTTTATTGTAATTAAAAAACGAATGACTGTAGATACTTGAAAATTTCACTGAATGTTTATATTAGCATTTTCTATACACCATAAAATGTTGAAAATATTTTGACTCTTTTTGAGCTGTTTACGGACATTGTCAGTTTTCAATTTTTTTAGTTTTTTTTCTATAAATATCAATAAATTTTTATTTGTTGGGTAAAAAATCGTGAAAATTTAATATAAGGCTCCTGATATATCGTTCTAATAGCAGTTGAAAAATATTAAAAATACATAGGCACAATTTTTTTTTATAAGCATTTAAAATTCAAATTTTGACAACATTTATCAAATTTATAATTTATTAATTATTTTGTAGTTAAAAATTAATAAATTTTTAACTTTTATGGCTAAGGATTGAAAATTTAAAACAAGGCTCCACGTAAATAGGTTATATATAAATTACTTTATTCACAATAATATCATTAAATATATTTGGTAAAATCATAGGCTGACTGACCGTTTTCGCTCAGAATCGTTTTTCTTATACAATGATATTATATCATTGAATTCAAATTTAACACCATCCATTACAGTGACCCACTTGTAACCTACCGTACAGCAAAGCGACATCCACTTATCCACCTTTTTAATTATTAAATTAGATTAGGGGGACGGAGTGGCCGAGCGGACTAAGGCGTCGGCTGCGATGCAGCCGACCCGGGTTCAAACCTCGGTTCACGGGCGGCATTTTACTTCGGGCAAGTCACGGTGTCCAGAGAACAAGTGCCGCTATCCCCCACCCCGGGCACGGCAGATACCTACGGGTGCCCACTCGAAAATCTGCCAAAGCTACACACACGTGTTTATCAACCAACAGTATCCTCCCCTACAAAACGAACAAACAGCTAATGGCCATAGTTGCCGGGCTCAAATGATCAATAAAAAAAAAAAAATAAATAAATTAGGTTATTAATACAAGGATTATTTACATTAGGACACAACACACAATGTCTCCGCTTAGAATCGTTTTTTGTATGCAATGATTTGTCATTGAATTCTAATAATTAATTTAAATAACATCCATTAAAATTACATCCTCGACAACTTATGTACAACAGAGGCACAGAGTGGTACCTACTTGTCTACCTTTTTTTTATTGCTATTTTAAGTTGGACGAAATTAGATATTTAAACAAATAATAATAGCGATCTCAGCTATTTTGTTGTAATTTCAAAATATTATTATAATATATAGGATGACTGAGAGCCCGTTTCCGCTCAGAATCATTTTTTATATACAATGATATTATCAAGATATTATACAATTCAATTCAAATTTAACACCATCCATTCCAATGACCCACTTCTAATCTAACTTGTACAGCAGAGGAGTAAATGATTTTTTTTTCTAATTAATCTTTTTAACCACTTTGAATGATCAAGTGAAATTATGTTTATAATCACAACTTTAATACTTTACTTTGAAGTGGGATTCATTAACCGCAATACTAATTGACTAGTTTCTTCAATAAAACCGCCTATAATATTATGTATTATATAGATATCGGAGTAAAAATTCTCGATTAATAGATGATGCTCGTTAGTTGTTTTTTATCAAGAATATTTTAATTGTAACATATATATATAGAAATAGATAGTATTATTCATAATAATAACAAACTACTAATTCACATTCTCGGTGTATTAATATCACAGACTACTGACTAATAATATATTATTGGTTTTTGATTAATATACAGTATTACCTTGGCCTAAGTTACATTATACCAATAATTAATAGTGATTTCTTAATTCTTATCATCTAAATTCCACACTAATTTTCAGTTTTCATGTTATAATATTATAGAATTATGTCATATTTAATATTACTTACTACCTGTTAAATACATAAACGCTACAATCACCCATGAATTTAAAATCTTAGTGGTCAGTGGCCTTCAAAACCTAAATTAAAGTGGATCATTCATTGATGATTAGGGCATGCAACTGCAAAATGAATACCCTTCACTCCCCGTGTTTCTACTAATAGTTGTCTTAAAAATAAAAAAAAAAAAAACAATATTAATAAAATCTAAATATCGTATTAATATTGCTTGAATTGAACAAGAAAACCGAACAACATAATTTTGCTATCAAGTACGAAACTTTATTATTTATCTTCATAACTATACAACATTTTACCATTTTATTTTTAATAAAAACAAGTAAAATATATTTTTCGTCGATGCTTCCACGTTTATGATTTTCATCATATTCGACTTTTAGTGATGATCAATCCAACTGAAAATTGCCTTGTGGTTTTCATTACATCAAGCTTCAAAGTTTGGTATTCTCGATTTCAACTGATTTATCATCGATTTTCTGAGATAGTTTGCTATCTTTGTACATCCAGCTATTTCGGAAATCAAATAAAATATTACTATGAACTCTTTAACTATATTGATAATAAATGTTGTTCATTATATTACAATTATGTATTTTTCTCTACCAAATACATTTTTTCTTCGTCATTTATTTTTTTTTTTTGGGGGGGGGAGTTGGAGATATAATTTTGTTAGAAATTATAGCCTATAACTCATACTCATAGATTAGTTAAGCATTCAAAATTAGAAGAATGTCAAGTATTATTTTAAATAAACTCATTTCACTCGCTTTATAACAATTTATTAGCTTATATTATACGAAAATATCATAAGTTATAATATACCGAAAATTGGAATTAGAAAATCTAAGTTGAGATTTAACCATGTGATTTAGCCATACAAACCGCTTACATTTATGACGATTACTTACTAGTATATTATGGTCGCCGGTATGGCTAAAGTTGATCCTATTAAACTGTACGCTCCGGGTAACGTATCCACTGTATTTTTGTAGATCACAGTATATAGCGGGCCGAACACGGCCGGGACAAGCGAATCGACGATGCTGTAAATAGCCATAACTTGTCCTATAAATTATAATATATTAAATTATAGTTAAAAATAGTATGTACGTTTTTAAATGAATAGAAAAAAAAATAAATGATCAAAACACTAAACTTCTTACCTAATTCATCGGGTTTGACTATTTTTGCCATAATTGATCTCGATGTTATGAAAATTGTGCCTCCCATAATGTCTACTAACGGTCCTGCAATCAAAATTCATTTTACATTAAGCACATTTTTTCATACCACATTACCATTATGGCACTGTACTAGCAAATGTTATTTAATCATTTAAATTCGGTTTGGTTCTCATCGGATGACAGCAGATGAGTGTCGTATTATTTGAAAGAAATAATACATCATCTCTTCGTAAAACGATTATGAGTAAAGATAATTTAATTAAATTGCTCATTGTATGTATAGTACTATAGTATACTGTATACATATCAGTATGCATAGGCATCGGAATAGTTGCCATTCATCATTGAATTTAAATTTAAATTTAATTTACATGTTTTCATAAATATAAGGTACACACCCAAATAGTATACCCATTCTTCCGTCGCTAAAGCGTAACATATTCCGGCAACAATTTTTCCTGCACATGCCACCACTCCAATTAAGCTGTCGTCGATTTTAAGGACATGGCTAAATAAGCCGATGCAAATTGATGAACCTAAAATATAATGACATTTCTGTTTTTATAAAAAGGTCTATTTATACATTCAAATATTCAATATTATGTGATAATTAAGACGGGTAGATATACAGTATATTATTTTTAATAATAGTTGCTTTTAATAGACTCGCATAGATTAAATCAAGCATTTAAATAATGATGTAGGTATAAATTATAGTTTTTCACAGTAGCCATCTACATTCTAATTATTCAATACTTAAATACATACTTTTTTGTAATATATTTTAAATATTTATTTCATACGCATTCAAAAAATGTATAGCTCGTGGTTATAAATTAAATCACTTAAAAGTCTAAATTAAAAAAAAATATTTATATTGTTTTTTGTATTTACATCCGTGGGTGGACAGTACTTGAAATACAATTGTGTCTTGGATTTATTTTAGTAATTATAGTAGTTTTGATTGCAAAATAATCGAAGTGATTACTAAATACTTTTCATTTTTCACACAACCTAATCATTAATAAAGAAACTGTTTATTCGTTTCAAACACAAGTTTGTGTTCTTCAGCCCGGGTCGGATGAACGTTTTCAATGACTGGCTTATTCATTCTCAGACTAGGTCAACACCTTACGACCATGAATTCAAAATAATAGGCTTTTTTGAAAGGCAATCGTCAATTTATTCAAATCTCTCAAATTTTTAATTGTATTAATAATTAGCTGTAAATATGTAGCCTGTTGTACATTTAAATAACAAACAATAAATTTAACAATGTATCTTATTTTCTTATTTTATTTACACAACAATCAAAGTAAACTAAACTAGTGAACTACAGAAATAGCAATTATTTTATTTTTCACTTATCTTTATTGGTACTATGCGCATAATAAAGCTACCAAATAGATTAATAGAAGTATTAAAATATGAAAAATATAAGTTTAGAGCTAGATGTTTGCAATTTTCACTTATTTTATATAACTCCAAGCTTTATAATATTACGTAGCAAATTGTATTCTTACATAACATTTTTTTCAGTTGTATTTAGTATTTTATCTAAAAAATCTGGGTTTTTTAATTACCTACTACACAAGTGACCATAGAGAAAGTAGAAAACACACTAAAATCAACTTCGTTCCATTTGAATCGGGCACGTGTATTCAAATACGATACGGAAAGATCACCTGTAAAATAATTTTGCAATTTTAGTCTCATTATAATAATAAATATTAAGTTTATTATTGGCATGTACTAATATGATAGGTATTCATATTAAGAGGACGCTACACCTAAAGCGAAACGAATAGAACGGCCGAGAGAACGCGCTGTTAAGTGTTTTCACGATGCGCAAGCACGCGGCGTTTAAGCCACGCCCAATACTCGTTGTCGGCGACCGGCGGACGATTGTGCTCATTCGGGAGCGATGTTTATTATTTCCTCAACCTTCGACTGTGTCTGATCGCGTAAATATAAAATGTAAACACCTTATATTATGACGCGTTTCCGCCGTAATATTCGCGCATACCTTCTCGGCGACTCAGCTTATAATTATTGCATTATTAGATGCTTACTCCATACAAAATATAAACAATACAGTAAATAATATCTACTTTATAACAGTATCCTAAACTAATATTACCTACCTAAATATCTAAATAGGTATTAGTTTTTAGTAATTTAATTATTGAATATATGATTTTACGTTATACTGCTACTACATAGGTAGGTATACGTTTTAAATTACAGTTTTTGGGTACTTCTTAAAGATGATACAGTAGCCCGTATCAAAGCTATCTATTATTATTTTTAAGATTCTACCTTTCTCTACAAAGATACGATTACCGTTGGTACTATATATGCTATTGAGTTATTAAATATTCAAATTAAATTAAATAAAAAATACAGTATTGCCTATTGGTAATCATTTGTCAATTATAATGTTAACACTATTATATCATACATGAAACTAATATAGGTATATTTTTATTTTTTATTAATTTGGTGTTTAATGTGGTCACTGGTCAGGCTCTCTAATATCACTTTTCAAAAATCGTTTTCCATATAGTGGATCGACAATTTCTGGCAGTAAACATTCTAAATAAAATCTGAAATGGTAATATATTTTTAAAAACACGTTTCACATTTATTAAAAATATTATAGAATAACTGATGAGAATAAAGGTCACATTTTTTTAAAATTATTATTAGTTGTGGTCATAATTTTAATAATACGCTCAGGCTCTTTGATATCGGACTTCAACATTCTTATTGGATAAAGTGGTTGAATTATTTCAGGTAGCATACAATCCATATAAAACCTAAAATTATAAACAAATTAAAAATGTACTTACTTAAAATATTATTAAGTTAGGTCAGATAATAAATTACATTTTTAATTTTTCTGCCATATTAGAAGTCCAAAATTCTGGTTCATAATAAATTTTTTCTACCGTAATCCAATTACTGGTATATATTACAAAATAGCATAATTTTCTGCGGGTAATATGCAACTGGCCCATTACTTGATAATAATAAATATTATCTTTTTTAAGTTTTGTACAATTATCTACTATGTTACAATATGGCAACTATAAAGTTTAAAAAAATGAAATTGTAAAACTACAGGCTTAAAGTATACGCAATGATTATAATAATATGTAAACAACATGACTTACTAATTTTTTGTTAATAGCATCTATTGCACTTGAAGTGTCTTTTGCAATATATGGACATTTAATTTCAATAATTGCCGTTTTACCAATCAAGCCATCTATATAATATTAGACCCGATATATTTTAAATTGTATACGTAAATTAAATTATAAAACATAAATAATATAATATAATACCTAATATTCAAATATTTTACCTGGACTTGCTGCTAAGTATGGCTCATCAGGATCCACTATCAAACCACAAATTTGTATTTTTTCGCCAATTATACATTCTGCTTTTTTACGAGCGATAGGCTCCGTATCTCTGCCGTATTGTAAATATTTAGATTGGACATTTCCAGCATAAAGTATATTGTACACGGTGTTTTTACAACTGGTACTAGAACGCATTTTACAAACTTGTCCGAATCTAGAGGCAGTAATTCGTTTTTTGCGTTCATAGTACCACTTCTCACTTTCACTTTGATTTCTAGTATCATCTTCAATTTTTTTAATATCTGCATTCTCTAAGGATGTAAGGAATTCTTTTTTTTTTTTTTCAAAATCTTGTGGTGAATATTGGTTTGTTAGCGGCTCTGCCAAACCATAGTCAGCATCTGGACCGTCAGTACAAATAATTTTAGTTTTTCTAGCTTCTGGGAATAACTGTCTTCTTTTTAATGTGTTGGTTCTTATTCGTTCATAATTTTTTATGAATCTTTTCCCAAATTTTCCTATAAAACAAAATAATTATTTTTAATGTAGATACCTTTTTCAAAATTTTAAAACTTTTTACTACAACACACCTGGACTACAGTTGGAGATCTTTTTGTGTATTTTTCTTAGATACTGTTTAGAGTTAAATGAAACTACGGCTGCTTCTACCCTAGTATTATAGCTTCTTTTACTCGAAAAATTTAATCTTTTACCGGCTATGTGTTTGTTTATTAAAGAATTAAATTGTTCGCACATGTTGTTATTTTTATTTTCTAACAAACTTTCGGAATTTAAAACAAGTCTTGATACATAGTTTTTTATTTCATTCATCATTCCAGAGCTTTCAGCCTCTGGCACTAAGTTTAAATCATTATTTTTCGATCCATTACAAAAATAAGAATCACACTTTAGATGCTGACCAAGTCGATGGTATGGGGCGTTAGCAACATCTCTTTGAATACCTACAAATTAAAAATCATTCAATTTATAATAAATTGTAAAATATTTTCCACAAAATACCTTTTATCTTTTCTAATTTCGTTACTCCAATTATATTTCTCCAATGTATAACTGCTTTTGTGATATCACCTCTAAATCGTAAAATATTCGATAGAATATATTTTCGAACACGAAGTGGGTATTTTGTGTTTCTAGCAATCACTGTAAGTTTGGTGGCATAGTTTCGCATCAAATGATTTCGGCACTCAATTTTTCTTATGTGAAAATTGGGACCGTACGGCTGAATTTCATTTAAGCGTTTAGTCACACTGCTGTCCCCATCACCTATTACGTTTTTAAATGCCACAATTTTTTTATTTTACCAAGTATTTTTTTTTAATTTTTTTACCTATTAAACAATTATACTTTAATCCATGCATTTCCTCGCTTTTCATAAATCCTTCAACCACGCCATCGGCCTCCATACTTGTTGAGGACTTTTTCCAATTGAGGAAGCATTGATGATCAGGTGCGACTTTTTTACTATTTTTCGATTTTTGGCAAATACAACAATATTTATTGCGTATTCCAACGAAAAGCACTTTTTTAGATTTAAAACCAATTATCGTAGCCTAAATGAAATAAATAAGATTTGGTTTAATTATCATTATTACCAAACTATATATACTATATTAGATATATTACCAAAATATGTACTAAAGGTAAAAAAAAATTAAACATACAAACAAAACTACAGTTTTAATTACATATGCAGTATGACTGTATTTCTTTAAAACAAATTTATATATCAATAAGTTATGTTTTAATGATTAATAAAAAATATGCAAACTCTAGCCTACTTACTGCTCCGGATAAGGCGTCGTATTTTGTCCGATAGCTGCGTTTAGACCACTGCCCATCTGCAACAACTGTGATGACTGGTGTGCCATCTACGTCTATATCACCACACTCCAACGCCATTTTTTTTTCTTCCTCACCAGCTTTTTTTATTTCATCCCATGCTGTTGCATGCACAATATCAGCTACGTTTTCTTGTACTTTCGTATAACCACTAATCGATAACGATGGGATTTCAAGAAATGAAAACAATTCAGACAGCTGTGTGTGACCAATACCGATTGCTTGACAGCCGTGAACAGTTGCTTTATTAATTGGGACTTGTACTGTTTTAGGATTTTCTGTATAAAGTTTACTTTTGATGTTACACACTTTACATTTGAATGTTAAAATCGACTGAAATCCTACAAATGTTTCTTTCTGATACTCCATGTCAATAAATGAACAACCGAACCCACCACTGTGTACCTTTTGGATTTGATTGATAAAGTGAAAAATATCAATAATTCTTCGGCCTGTTAAAGGTCTGTGAATTCAAAAAAAAAAAAACAAAAAATAACATAGTTGAATAAATGTTTTACAGTATATTATAAGTTCTAGTAAAAAATTAAAATTAAATTAAATTGCATAACACTAGTTTTTTTGTACACACTTACTCGGCAGTTGTAGTATTTTCCGATGATAAACTATCTTCAGATGCAGTATACATAACACTTAGGTTATGGTCAGAAATATTGTTGTCTCTACAATAATTGTTAATTATATTATACACTATTATTATGCCCATATTAATTTATTTGTAAATACTTATAGTACTTATAAGAAAAATAGTATTAAATCTTTGCTCACTCTAATCGAGAACATGAGGCCTTATATTCAGGAAAAATCAATGTTGCATCTAAATTACTTCATAAAATAACAAAGTTATTCAATATATTCATAATTTAACTTGGTTTTAATATTTACTTTATATCCGATGATAATGTATTCACTACAGACGATACAGACGTTTCATCAAGATTTAAATCGTGTACTAAAACACTGCATTAAAAAAAAATTGATAGATTAAAATATAATCTAAAGAAAATACAAATATGCATACTTATTGTAAACAATTGTTGAGTTATAATTCAAAATCATATTTTCTGCATTAGAAGACGGAATTACATTATTTAATTCATTAATTAAATCTTCATTTCTAAATAAATATAAAATCAAAAAAAAATGTTGAAAAATTATTTCATAACATATATAGTCACTTTTGAATACCATTTTTTGTATATTTTTTTTAACTTTGCATAAATTATTATTTACTCGTAATAACTAATTATTTAGGTACACTATTACACCCAGTCAAGTAATTCAAAAATTGAATACAAACATAAATAGGTAGGTACTTGATTTTAATTTTGCAGTAATAATTAATTATTAATTTTATTTAAATTTTTATAAACAAAAAGTATAAGATGTATATTATAGCAAATATATGCAATACAAAAATATAATTTAATTTTTAATCATTAGGTAAAAGTGGTAATACACTGTAAAAAAGGTGGGTAAGTGGATGTCGCTCTTCTGCATGTACAGTAGGTTACAAGTAGGTCACTGTATAATGGATGATTTTAAATTTGAATTCAATGATATAATATCATTGTATAAGAAAAACGATTCTGAGTGGAGACGGTATGTCAGTCTAGGTTTAAAACATATTACATACGTATCTATGGTATTAGAAATCGGTAAAAAAAAATTGACCTATAATAGTACCTATACTTTCTTATAGAAATTTTTTTTTTGATAAAGGTAGATAATCTTATAAGGAATCTTGTATTACATTTTTAAATCTTAGATTTAAAAAGAAAATTTTTACGAATTCTTTCAAAATAATTTGCTAATTTTCGTGATTTTTCCATATTTTGTCAATTTTTGAACTTTAAATGCTTATAAAAAAAAAACTGTGACTAACGATTTTTAATATTTTTCATCTGCCTTCGGAACAATTTACTAGGAGCCTTCTATTAAATTTTCAAGCTTTTTTGACCAACGAATAAAATTTTATTGATATTTCTAGAAAAAAATCTAAAAAAAAATGGAAAATGAAAATGTCCCTAAACAGCTCAAAAAGAGTCAAAATATTTTGTAAATTTTATGGTGTATAGAAAATGCTAATATAAACATTCAGTCAAAATTTCATGTCCCTACGATCATTTGTTTTAGAGTTACACCAAAAACCAAAATCGATTTTCTCGAAAACAGATTTTGCGTAAAAATTCCCGTTTTTCCTTAATTTTTCTTTTGTTTTTCACGACGCTTGTGAAAACTACTGGGAAATTTTTACTTTTGACCCCCCAAAGTACCAACTAGATTCACTTTCCTATCAGAAAAGCTACTGAAGTCGAAAATCCAAGCACTTTTACTGTCCTAAAACGTGATGACAGACACAAAAAAAAAAAAATAAAAAAAAAATAAAAAATAAATAAAAAAATAAAAAAAAAAACACACATCATTGTAAAATCAATACATTCATCGTTTCACTCAGAATCTAAAATATTTTATTACAATTAAATAGCAGATACCTACATTGTTGATATAAATAGGAAAAAATTAAGTAATAATAATACCTTATATAATATATTATTTTATTTTGTATTATAAAATATAAGTGATAAGTATTTTACGTAAAAAAATTTTTTGGTAATTTGTTAGGTAAAATACGGTAAAATTAGTAAATTTTTATTAAAATTAAATTTATAGTGTACCTATTTATTTTTTTTTTACAAAATTATGTAAAGAAGGCAAGACAAATATAAAATAAAGCATTAGTATTTAATCCCTTTATTAAAAATAATAATTAATAATTATAGTTTTCTATTATGTGTTTAAATAAAAATAATTAATAAAATGTTACAAATTAAAAACATATTATCAATCAATATAATTTTATAAAATATTGATTTGTATTATAATTCTAAAATCTCGATAAAAATATAGAAGTATACAAATAAAGTGATCACTCAATTTTTTGAACGGTAAAAAAATGTAAATCGTAAATATTTTTGCAAATTTATACGAGACTCACATCAATATAAAATATATGAACATATGCATATAAATCAAGTAATATTCATAAAATAATAAAACTATTATATATACCTGTATAGTTATAATTTAACATATTATGTTCTACAAAATAACATAATATTTTACTTACAAAAAGTCACAAAATAGGACATGAAATAATGTATTTTTATTTTGAAGCTTATATTTAAAAGTACTTACTGCACATCCTTACGAACCCCATTACGAACTTTTTTCATTTTTTTTTTTAAAGAAGTCTTACCCGATCGGGCTCCTTTCTTTTGGATGACGCGAATTTTTTTTGGTGACATTATGTTAACAATGGTTAATACAATTTTGGCACGAAAAAAAATATGGTTAGATACAACAGCATAAAAATTAAATACAATTTATATAATGAGTAATTAATATAAAGGCCTTTCTGATATTGCTAAATTATAATAGGTATCGTAATATAATATAGTAATTCCACAGCGTATTCTGTCATATGGTGACTACGACGGTCGACGACATAATCAAGTGTAGCTTATAAATAAGTTTAGATATGGTCTATATTCATTATTCAAGATAATAATAGTATGTCTATCGACTTCTGATTATCGGAAATGTTTATTTTTGTCACAATTTGTCGCGCGGCTGCCCGGTGCCGGCCGATGACGAAAAACGCGAGTGCTTGAATGGAGTGGGGGAAGCCGCGTTTTGTCGTTTTACGCCACCAGGGAATAATTCGATAATAATTAGAAAAATTATTTTACAATAATTCCATATGCTAAAAATTGTTTTGCGCGGGACAACATTACTCCCTCAATATTAACATTAGAATTACCAAAATTGTAAATCCTTACTAAGAAGAAAATTATCTGTGTCGTAGCGTCGTTTTTTTTTTGATAGCACTACCCAATAATTTTTAACAATCATTTGAAAAATACAAAAAAGTCAAATGTTCTCAAACCTATAACTTTAAACGTATTTATGTTATCCAAATAATAAAAACGCTACGACATAGATAAAATTGTCCTCTATATGTAGTAAAATTTTGTTTATTCTATTAAAATTATAATGCGAGAAAAGTTGTCCCGCGCGAAACAGTTTTTACAACCGAATTACGAGTGGTGTGGCGTCCTCTTAAGTATTTACAACTTGATTCAATGCAGTGTTTAAGTCACTCGTAAGAGTATATAATATATTATATGTAAAAAAATAACCTACTAACCGTTTAAAGGTCCCATGATTAAAAACGCAATACACATCAACATGATTATCTTGAGTTTTCGATTTTGTGGTCCGTCTTTGAACGTGACTTTAAATGCTTCTTGAATGTGTTTTGCGTTAAAAAATCCATTAAACAGACCATTATTTCGTGTCTGTGTTATTGCATTTTCTGGTTTATTTGGTGACACTTCTTTTATAAATACTAGACCATACAGAAGACCTATTATACATAGGACCGAAGACACACCGTACACACCATAGAAACCCAGCTTCTGAAATGTAATACCAGACAACGCTGTACCGATGGCCATGCCTACTGAGGATAGTACGTTGACTATACCGATTCGTGTAGTTTTATTCTCCTCCTGAAAACGTATTATATTATATACATGTCGTAGCCACTGCGTGAAATCGATCTCTTTATGAAAAGATGACAATTTTATGTAACGGAAACGGATATTTTACACTTCGTGAAATTCGAAAATATTTCACAAAATGGTAACTTTTTCATGAAGTGGTCACTCCAATTCAACATCATGTAATTTTTTCAAAATCTGGTCGTTTACTTTGTGTACTGAAATAAATCGTTTATCGCACACGTCTATAGTTTGATTATATTCATTGACCATGTGCTGATGTTAAATAGTAAATACAATAAAATATATTATCTGTATTCTATATTACATCTGCCTAATTGCCAGATTATCTGAAATGTGTTAATGATATTTATTGGTTTTGATAAAAGTCATAATCATAATGTCATATCAGCATTTTGGCAATACCTTGATGTTAAAGCAGTGTATAAATAACTAGTTATAAATATACTATGTATAGGTGATAATATAAATTAAATTTAGATAAAATAACTTAGATTTATCTTTATAATATTATAAAGATATACCTATAGTATTGTAGAAGTCATAAAAAACTAATAAGTATACTTAATAAATACATTAAATAAATTATAATGGATACAATCAAACTATAGACGTGTGCGATAAATGTTGTTAATTCAGTACACTACCTGAACGACCAGATTGTGAAAAAGATTACACGATATTAAATTGGAGTGACCACTTCATGAAAAGGTTACCATTTTGTGAAATATTTTCGAATTTCATGAAGCGTAAAATATCAGTTTCCATTTCATGAAATGGTCATCTATTCATGGAAAGTTCGATTTCACTAAGTGGCTATGACATACATATGAGAACTTATATCATTATTATTGGCTGACACTTTAACACAGGAACAAAAAAAACCGTCATTAGAATTATCATGGTTTGTACTTTGCCTTTTATTATAATATGATTACCATATAACACGGCAAAGGGGGGAGGGGTAGAGGGATGAACCACAGTTATAATAACTTTTAAGTTATGTGTTCGCCAATGCGATCAATATTTTTATGTGCCAGTGCCGAACGAATTGGGTGTGCATGGTGTGCAAATGCACACAGACCTCTAGTTCTAAAGTTTAGTATCTAAACGAATAACAACCGAAGATACTTGAAATGTTCACCAAAAATGTTTGTTAGTTTTGTCTATACATGAAATTACATGGTATGATTTAAAAAATATTTTTCCTCTAATTGAGCTATTTATAGAAATTCATTTGAAATTTTGAAATTGTTTAGTTTTAGATTCTGAGCGAAGCGATGAATGTATTGATTCTACAATGATGTGTGTTTTTTTTTTTATTTTTTTTTTTATTTTTTTTTTTATTTTTGTGTCTGTCATCACCTTTTAGGACAGTAAAAGTGCTTGGATTTTCTTCGATAGTAATTTTTCTGATAGGAAAGTGAATCTAGTTGGTACTTTGGGGGGTCAAAAGTAAAAATTTCCCAGTAGTTTTCACAAGCGTCGTGAAAAACAAAAGAAAAATTAAGGAAAAACGGGAATTTTTACGCAAAATCTGTTTTCGAGAAAATCGATTTTGGTTTTTGGTGTAACTCTAAAACAAATGATCGTAGGGACATGAAATTTTGACTGAATGTTTATATTAGCATTTTCTATACACCATAAAATTTACAAAATATTTTGACTCTTTTTGAGCTGGTTACGGCCATTGTCAGTTTTCAATTTTTTTAGTTTTTTTTTCTATAAATATCAATAAAATTTTATCTGTTGATTAAAAAAGCTTGAAAATTTAATAGAAGGCTCCTAGGTTATTGTTTCAAAGGCAGATGAAAAAAATTAAAAATCCTTAGTCACAGTTTTTAATTATAAGCATTTAAAGATCAAATTTTGAAAAAATACGGAAAAATCACGAAAAATAGCAAATTATTTTGAGTTGAAATTCATAAAAATTTTTCTTTTTAAATCTAAGATTTGAAAATGTAATATAAGATTACTCATAAGTTTGTCTACCTTTATCAAAAAAAAAATGTCTAGAAGAAACTTAAATTAAATTTTTATGAGCGTCTGAAATTTATATTTTTACAACATTTGATATTTACTCGATTTCTCATGTAACATTCTTATTTTATTGTAATTAAAAAACAAATGACTGCAGATACTTGAAAATTTCACTGAATGTTCATATTAGCATTTTCTATACACCATAAAATGTTGAAAATATTTTGACTCTTTTTGAGCTGTTTACGGACATTGTCAGTTTTCAATTTTTTTAGTTTTTTTTTCTATAAATATCAATAAATTTTTATTTGTTGGGTAAAAAAGCGTGAAAATTTAATATAAGGCTCCTGATATATCGTTCTAATAGCAGTTGAAAAATATTAAAAATACATAGGCACAATTTTTTTTTATAAGCATTTAAAGTTCAAATTTTGACAACATTTATCAAATTTATAATTTATTAATTATTTTGTGGTTAAAAATGTATAAAATGTTTAACTTTTATGGCTAAGGATTTAAAATTTAAAACAAGGCTCCACGTAAATAGGTTATATTATATAAATTACTTTTTTCACAATAATATCATCAAATATACTTGGTAATATCATAGGCTGACTGACCGTTTTCGCTCAGAATCGTTTTTCTTATACAATGATATTATATCATTGAATTCAAATTTAACACCATCCATTACAGTGACCCACTTGTAACCTACTGTACAGCAGAGCGACATCCACTTATCCACCTTTTTTTCTATAAATATCAATAAAAATATTTCGCCGTGTCAAACAACTTAAAAATGTAATAAAAGGTTCATGGTAAGTTATTTTAATTTTAGTTTAAAAATGTTAAAGTATACCTGTACTTACCCAAACATGATTTTTATAAGGTAAAGTTTAAAATTACATTTTTACAAAAACTCATCAGTCACAAATATTTTCAAATTATTTGTAACCAACAATTTATAAAATGCTCTATTTTTTTAACTAAGAATTGAAAATTTAAAACAATATTTTTTCTAGGTAGTTAATACTGTAACCAAAAACACTAAAGAATGTATTAACACGGTTAATTTGTATAGACTATAAGTTCAAATTTGAATGAAATTAGATATTTAAACGAAGAATTACGATGTTGGTATTATTTCGTTGTAATTCAAAAACATTATTCGTGGGGACTTATAAAATTTAAAATTGTAGGTATGCAATGACATTTTAAAAATATTTAGCTTAATTTGAATCTATTACGTATTTGTACCATGAACCTATTCACACTATTCTGCAGGAGCAGGTATTGACTCAAAAATTATTAACAATAATATAAAATTATATAAAATATATTGACTATTATGAAAATTAAATATTAATTAATACAATAATGTTTTAAAAAAACATTAAAATTAAAATTAAAATAATATTTTGTAATATTAATATTAAAATGATTTATTTTAATAGCAATATAACACGGTATAACTGGATACCAATTTTGCCAGGTAAACGTCGTATACCTATTGCTTCAGTTATTTTTGTTTTACACTGTTTCCAGCCAATTTTGGTACTTTTTATACTTTTGCCCCCCATGCCCCCTTCCCCCAAAAAAAACTAAGCCCTGGATCCGCCACTACTGGGTATAGTGTTGATATTGACTTACTGGGATGGTTAATGAAAAGTTATTACTAAAAAAGACAGAAACTTACTTATTGCATTTTAAAAATAACAATAATAATATTAAGTTGGGACACTGATCTTTGAGTAACATCTTTGCAATAAAAAAACTTCGAAAAGTTAGTTAGTACGTTTTAACTAGGCAAGGGATTGAAAATAGTTATTAAAACGAAGTCTATGTTACATACATTTTGAAGTAGAAGGAGTTTATTCTGACGCCTCAAACCTGACTTTACAGCTTATTTAAATGGCAATATATACGTTGATAGAAAAAATAATTTGGAAAAGTTTACTTTTTTTCGAACTTATAGGTACTGGTGACATCGGTTGGAGGCTTTTTTATTACATATTTTACTTTGTTTGAATTTTAAGGTGGAAGGATTTCTGAGTGGACTTTAAAACTAAGCTAGATAATTTACGGCATCGTTGAGTAACAATTTAGCAAAAAAAAAATTTCGAAAATGTTATTTTTAACTAGGAAAGAGTTGACAATAGTTTTTAAAACGACGTTTATGTTAGCTATATGTGTCGTACTAGATTGCATGTACGACTTATATATTTGGTTTCTTAGAATCTTTGTAGTGCTTTTTCCCCGGGAGCAAATGAATGTCGACAATGACAAAAAAGTCAACAATAATAATATTATGGTGTTGAATATTTTTATCTGATTATAAAAATGTTATAATTACTGATAACGTTTCTTAACAGCTATAGTAACTTTAAAGTTATGTGTTCGCCAATGCGTTGAATATAATTATGTCCAAACAGACATGAGAACAGACTATATTTTTTTACGTTGTTGCAGGGGACTGGAGGCATCCAAGTGTCATCAGCATTGGACCCATATAGAGATCTTAATTCGGGCTTGATGTCATCGGTCAAGATGTAGTCAGGTATATTATAAATGTACAATTTTCTGGTTAAAAGGGGTTAAGTTATTTTTTTTCGAAAATAGGGTTATGTTGTCACCATAAAATTTAAATATGCATTTTCAACAAATAGGTATAACCCCTTATTTCATATCATTATTTTATGTGATGTTATGATAAATGAGCTGGTAATATCATGAGATAGCAAAAACATAATTGTATTGACTGTTCAGTTATCCTGTTTTAACCAACAGTATAGTTTAAATTAAAAAGGTAGGTATATGTTATTATTTCATGGGCAGAGATTGGATTTTTATGCAATGGTATATTATTTTCCTATTTATATTTTTGGATTGTTGTCAGTAACTAATCTTTACGAAATTTAATAGTTTCAAGCTAATATGACAACAATTTTGTTTTGCATATTTCGAAAAACTTTAATATTTTTGCATATTTAAGTTAAATTGAATTATATACAGTTTTCATGACCTAAAACTAATCAGTTTGTTTGAGCAATTTCATCAAAAAAATTATTTGTTTGTATTAATTAATACAAGTATTTAAGTACTTGTAATAATTAATACACGTACTTAAGTACTTAATTAATAAAATCAATAATTATCATTTAAAAAATTTAAGCGTATAAACTTAAAAAAAACTATAATTTATAGGTTCATAATTAGAGTTTTAATTGATTTCACTAAAAATATTGTCTGTTTGGCATTAAATACCTAATTAATAATAATCAAATAAATAATTTAATTATGTAGACCAGGGGTGGCCAACTTGTGGCACGCGTGCTTTTTGCGGCACATTTGATGTTATTGAATTTCACATTAGCGTAAAATAAAATAAAATATAATTTTTAAGTATTTTTAAAATTATGTATTTCAACGCCGTATAGACTAAAAAAAACTGTTTTGTATAGGACCTAATTGTTTTGATTGATTATATATAATTTATTTTTTCACGATTTATTGCATAATAATATCATGTGGCATATTCTTAAACTTTTTAGTGTATGCAAATCCTTACTCTTTACACAGGAGAGGTGGTAAACTTACACCGGTGACGTCGGAGACGTAACTGAACATCGCGTTGAACATAACCATCCGGCCACCGGCCAGTGACGTGGGCAACGCCTCGACAACGCCGACCACCTCCATGCGGAGCTCGTCGAACCAGTAGACGCAGGCCACGAGGCCAACGACGCGGGCCAGTTCGCTAGCAACGGGCATGAGCATGCACGGCACTCGCTTTCGGCGTCGGTCGCTCCAGGACCCGACGAACACGGCCAGCGCGCACGGCACGGTGCTCTGGACGATCAGCTGCCACGAGAGCATGTTGGCCACCAGCTGCTGAGTAGCCACCTCGTACCGATGCAGCGGCTCGCTGGCGTTCGTCTTGGATTTGGCCAGCAGCGCGGCGCACGTGTCGTCGTCATACCGGAGGTTTACCGAGCACGCCTTCTGCAGGCTCAGGTTCTGCGTGGCCAGCAGCAAGAGCGTCCGGGACACGATGTAACAGCACAACAGAGGTTCCACGTGGATTGCGCCTAGCGCTCGCTTGGTTCGCGACCAGGCGGTCTCCTGCACGCTGTCACCTTTCGGGGCACACGAGTCCTCGGACATGTCGGCGCGCGCTGCTGCACAACCTTGTTCACCGTTCGTTTTCCTTCGCCCGGCCGTTTGCCGTCACAGCCCCCACGTTTGACCTGCACCCTGAAAACCTGTACGAAATACGTGGTCGGATGATATTGATAGGTTGACGACGGAATCGCAGCAATACAATCCATACCGGTATGGTATACAGTGTGTACGGGACGTCCCTCTACTAGTTACAATCATTCAATATTATGCGAATGGCTACGTTTTATTCATGATATGGCGGTAAAGTGTGGAAAAAGAAAATTTATGGTTTTGGCGGAAATAGACGTCACACAATTATTTACTATCTGGCGGAAAAGTGAAAGGCTGGTGGAAACCGGTAAACGCGCATTCGCAGCTACGTCGTGTGTCGGGTCGTGCAAGGGCCTGGTTATAATACGGTGACCATTGATAACCAATACGGTTTTTAACGTTTAGCTGTAGTCAGTCATATTGGTATACTCGGTTGCAACTTGGTTATTACAACATGATACCAAAAAAGTAATATCCAATCACAGTACGATTCGATCGACACGACACACGACGCTGCAGCTGTGAATCCGGCTAAAACTCCCAATAACCTGTTAACTGGCGTTACGTGGTATGTGGTAACTATTAAAACGTTGTGTGTCTCTGGTACGGTATATCAGTATCGGATTAATATCAAACGAAGGAATATGAGAGCATTTTTATGTTAATAATATTACAGACGTGACACTTAGGTATACCGATAACGATTTAACGTGTACTGAAATAAATTGTTGATGATATAATATATTTTACTTAACCGATGACCTGGTATCGATACACGAAGCAAGCGATGAAACGAGACAAGTTCGGCACACGTTTAGGGCCTGTTTTACAATCATAGTTTAAACCTCGGTTACGTCTAACCCACTGATTTTACCGGCCGAATTCGGTGGTTTAACCTTAGTTTAACGATTGTCGGGTTAACCTAAATCGGGTCACATAGTATCACGTATCATATTATTATTCATAATATTATCATCTAGCAGGCTGAAGGATAATTTATTATAATAAAATATGTTGCCAATTAATCAAAATAGGTAATTACACCGGTATGCGGAATTCCATGATAGTACAGAACAAAATATGTAAGATGACACCACACGTGCCTGGGATATTATGTTATTACTTATTATATAATAAGATATAAGCTCATACTGTAGTTTTGTTTCAAAGTTAGATTCACTACGGATGTCGAATAAATTGACAGCAAAAGGTTAATTATTAATAAACATACGGAGTGATTCATTTAATTTACGGAACTGTTTATTTCAAAGAACACTAAAGTTTTTGAAAATATTCCATTTAAATAATTTTAAGTCGTTACTATAAACAACATTTTGGGGGAAAATTTTATGTCTTACTGTTTATCATTATGTAAGCTTTTACTCTTTTGGATGACAGTATTCATTTTTAATTTCTTGTTCCGAAACAGAATATTATTCGAAATCTTTCAATCTATAAAAATCAAATTACAGACAAGTAGTTGATTATAGTTTGTAAGGGCTTAAAGTTGTGATGAGCAGAGTAATGATTAGTGGACTAATACCCCTGTAACTTTAAATACTTATAATTCATAAGCTACTCGTCCAAAATTCAATTTTTATATTGAAATACTTCAAAAAATATTCTGCTTTAGGATAAGAAATTAAAAATGCATGTTGTTCTAAAAAAAAGTTAAAATATTAATATAATATAATTAATTATATATGTATATTATGGAAAATGTATATATATTTATATTTTTTTTTAGAAAAATGTTGGTTTACGACTTAAAATTATGTAAAACATAAACTTTCAAATTAAAAACGTTAATACATATAATGTTTCTTCCATAACAGCAAATAAGAATAACTACTTGTTGGTTTTTCCCGATTATTAAGAAAACTTTAAACACCTGCCTATTAAGTAGATCTAATTTCCCACCAGAAACCACCCACTAAGTTAAAGATTGGATTATTTGTTCTACTATTAAAAGTATTCACATACGCGAAAGGCAAAAACGTCTTTGTAAAACTAAAAGAAGGACAGCTCCATCGAGAATCTAATCTAATATATATAATATATTTGTTTAGTGTTTACCTATTTATTATTGATTTTAATAAGCATGCAAATGTATGAATTTGATACTAATCAATATACGAAAGTCATTAATATCTTAAGATGTTATATTCGGTCCGTATTAGTAAGAGAAAATTTACTCGTAAAAATAGTTACAGCGCCTGACTCAATATCCTGTAAATACTTGTGTTGTGCTAATGCCTAATTATTCCTAACTATTAATATGGGTAGTAATTATTGTTAAACAACATATAACTAAAATTGCATTTTAAATACATTTTCATAATGATAATTCATTATGAGATAGATAATAACAATACTTATAGATATTACTTTATTAGATAGTAACTAAACTGTACAAATACGATACTTGCACAATAGAAGTTAACTGCAGTGATTATTATATCTATTATTTATTATTAAATTACTGTTTTCATAATATTATTATCTAGTATACAAAAATCTCGTGTCATGGTGTTTATGTGGTCGCACTCCTCCGAAACGGCTCTACCGATTTTAATGATTTTTTTTTGTATATTATGTAGGTGAAGAGAATAAGTCGCAAAGTATTTTTCACCACTTATGTCCAACTCGGGGATTTTGAGATTTACGGTGGACATTTTTGTTTATAAATATTAAATGGTTGCCATTGGTTTTTTTTTTTTTTTTTTATTGATACGGCTTCAACATTAAAGTCATTGGCCGGGGACAAAAACATGTTTACAAGTTATTTACAATTATCTTAATATTTAAATAAAGGAAATACAGTATAGTACAAGTATGTGGTGATTGGCCATTGGTTTTATGAGAAATAATTATTAGAAATTAATATTTATTGTTTGGTTACCATTAGTTAATCTGGCAGATCAGAAGCATGCATTAATTAAATTTTTCGCACATTGCCTATTTGATATGATGTCGCACATTTTTCACGATCTGACGTAGTCGGATTGCCTACTAGGGAGGCTGAATTGCACCCTAAAGGAATTGAACAATCACAATTTTTTTGAAGTTGTTGTTTCTTACGGGAAACGAAGTGCGCGGGACCAGCTAACAATATATAGTTTTGTTTTTTATTAAAATAATTGTATTCATTATTTATTCGTGTCGCATAATTAGTAAATAGTATAATACAGTTTTAAGATATTTGTTTAATTAATATTATAACTATAATTGCATTCATATAGGAAAAAATTGTATTAATAATATTTTTTTACCTGATGTAATAAACATGATATTATATATGCGAGTATTGGAAAAGTTGAGTTGTAATCATAATCATTGCTTTTACGTTATTTTATTTTTATCTCAGTTATAATCAAAACTAAATTATCAAGTTAAACGAATATTTGAGAATATTATGGTAAAATTTAAACTAATACACGTAGGCTATCACGTACCCGAACATACTAACTGCATTTGTGAAACAATAACGAGGAATAGTTGGCGTGTCTCAAACATCATGATTATACATTTTATTTTGTTATCATGGGTTCAATGAGGTCATTTGACTTAGACGAACAGAATAGATACACAAAAAATACCATTTAGGTATTTGTAATATTTACAATTTACCTTATCACAAACATTTTCGTATGAATAATTAAGATTAAAATTATATTATTTTTTAATTATTATAGAAATAAAATACAATTTGGAAATTTCAAGCCTATATTATGTTTATAATTTGTATTAGCAACTATTTTTCCTGATTTAAATTACGTTAGTGGTTAGTCAGTGATACGTCACTGTTTATTGTATTTTGAATTAAAATTTAGTGGGTACCTACACTGAAAACATATTTTGTATTGACGCACTTACACGGAGATATTATTGTATTAATTGTAAAACTCCGACCCATGTAATACTATCGGTAGCCAAGTATTTGAAGCATAAATTAAACCTAACTGATAGGATATCAAACGTGTTATTAATAACAAAACAACAAAATTGTAAACCAATATGTTATCTTAAATAGTTAATATATTTTATGACGAAATAACGAATGTAAGTATAGGTACCTATTGGGTACTTGTGATTTGTGAGTAGCAAACCATCTCTACGTATTAACTATGCATGATCCCGTTTTTTTCTGAAAATTTGGCACCAATATGGGGAATAATAAATTGGATATAATGTATAAAATAATATACCAACACTTATACCGATGTCAAAAGCCACTAAACAGTAACTCCAAAAACGAAGTTTTTCTCAGGAAACAATAAATCAGTTTTCAACCCTATAAACTAGTCCATAGAGTAAAAATAATAATTTTATTTAAATATTATAGGCATATAAACAATAGGTTAACCATTGTGTTATAAAATCAACATGTAACTTAAAATAAATAGGTAACAACGGAAAGTCAGAATGAGGAAAAAAATGAACTTTAGTACCTATACTCATTTAAGATCCCGAGAGAAACGATGAATGTATTAATTTTACAATGATGTGAGTGTGTTTGTTTACTTTCTGTTTGTCTGTCATTGCTTTTTGGGACACTATCGTAGCGTACACTCGCGTACATGTGAAGGTGATAGGACACGATAAGGCGGATTTGATTATAAAATACAATACGTACATCTCTTAATAATAATTGTATATACACTGTTTACTGCGATAAATGCGCAACGATGTTCAAGATTACGATTACAATGTCAAGATAATTAAAATACCGGATCAACGAATACTACTAGCTGTTAGAAAATATACGATTTCACTCGGTTATTTTTTAAGTAAAAAAATATTGACGATCGATTAAGTCCAAGAAATTGATTTAAACCAAAGTCTGGCGCGGAGGTGCTCGTTCCTAACCTAACCTATGAAATCACGTCTGAAAAATCACGGGCCGTTCAGGGCTCTCCTATATATGCTGCCTGCTATTACTCTGCTTAACTTGTCCCTTGCGAGAAGTGCTGTCGCCCCCATGGCCCGTCGTGATGGTCGATGTCCCGAAATAGTTTTTGCTACCCAGTTCCCACGATCTACATGTGTGGCCGTGGATTCGAAGTTGTATCCGTATAGCTGGCCTATCCCACGATCATTGCGGGGTTCCGTTAATCGTGTAATCTTGTCATAGTGGCATAGTACCAAATTAGACTGTTAACACCTACTAAGCCACTGTATATATTTTACCCTAGCATCGCATTTCTCTACTGTATACCAGAAACCGTACCCGTTAATTAGGGTTACCGTACAGGCATCGGTAAAAAATGTTATTATATATTTTGTATGTCGCAGTGGCTCACCAAATAACTTGACCCTCAGTATTGACTATGATTCAAGTACTTCACGTGGTAATAATTTAATAATTTAATTTGTCGTGCATTATATACCTACCTACAAATTAAAATAGTTACTAGTTGGCTAATTTTCAATTTTTTTTCTTCGAAGATAGCTGACGTTTCTTGATAGAGCTGTGATTATCTTTGGTAACGACACGTGGTGCTTAAAATTTCTATAACGTTTTGGTTTCACGACCTTGCGGCAAGTGTTGTTTAATGGTGGCTGCAAATGCCAACCCACTTGAAATCAAACAGCCAAAGAAGGTTGTCCTGTCGACATAGGTACCAGGATTTATTGTTGTGATTAAAATTTAAAATTCACTAAGTATTTATATTTTTGGTTTTTGTTTTTTTAACAGTTATATTGTAACATGTAAACGAATACATGTCATATAGGGTTAATATATTACATTAAGCCTATGCTATTAATCAACGATTGTTTAAAATACAAAAGTTTGTAAATAATATTTATTTGTTTAAATTTAATAACATTATGCTTGGATATTGTCATTAGTCATTATTCATTATTAAAGACCGGATTTATATGTTTTTACATATCGTTACTGGGTCTATGCAGTCTTCTGAGAGTGAAAAATGTGGATGATTTGTTCAATTCTGAATGCATAGAAAAAAGTTTTTTTTGCATATTTGAGAATATTTTATGGGTTAGAGAATATTTAACTCATTTAGTATATTTTGGAATATTTCGTAAATTGTGAGAAAAAATTTGTATTTATTTTTAATTTTAATATTACGGTACCCAGAAAAAATTTTTTTGAACATTTACAATTTTTCATTTTATCATTTCCAACTCTTACTAAAGTGCAATAATATTCCATTAGAATACGAAACTTTAAATACCTAATAATTAACTCACTATTAATATAAAATTGAAAAAAAAAAAATTTTAAATGCATATTAAAGTAAATATAATGATGTTTATTGATTATTTTTGCATATTTTTGCTTTTTTTTGTATATTTTGCATATTTTAGCATATTTTTTAAATTTTTAAGAGAATATAATGAGAATATTTTAAGGTTTTTTCGAGAATATTAGCATCATATTTAAGGTATTTTAAGAGAATATAAATCCGGTCTTTACTCATTATACTTTACATTTACAAGTTGATACCTACAGCCTACTCCCTGTAGGTTTAAGGCAACATTGTGGAGGGAACAGGGAGACTATCCATATAATAGTTGAATATACATAATAATATACAGTTTAACATACATTTTACATACTAATATTTACATGAATATACGTCATATTTTTGTATTGGTCTTAAGCCCGGCAACTGAGGCCCTTAGCTGTAGGATGGTACTGAAGGGTTTTTGGGACGGTAAGGAACGGTCAGAGGAACACGTTTTTGTGTTTGGCAGGATTTTCAAGTGGGCACCAGTAGGTAGATGGATGGCAGCCTCTCTCACCAGACACCGTGACTGCCCGAAGAGAAGTGCCACCCATGACCGAGATTCGAACCATCGACGGTGCACGTCGCAAACGACGCCTTAGTCCACTCGGCCACTCCATCTCCCATACGTCATATTATGATATAGCAAAAGTGCTTTAAAACTAGCAATTTTTAACATTCAAAAACATTTATAATAATATTTTATTTTATTCTAATAAACCGTAAGGGCTCAAGTACAGCAAAGTAATACAATTTTCTCTTTAAATTAAAACAATACAACAGGTAATATTAAAAAAACAAACAAAAAAATGCATATAACGTTTAAATGAAATAATGGTAACTAAGTTAGTTAATATAATGAACATATTAAGTTAACTTTTTTTTTTTTTCAAGTTAACTTTTAAAAATTTTATAAAGATTTTTTTAAATATAAATAATTACGTTTATAATTATTTTCACATTAATGAATAAGGATATTATCTTAAAGTATTATTTATTTTCATTACATAATAAATATCAAATATTTTTTTGTCCCAAATATTAATAAAAGTATTAGATAACAGGTGCAAATAAATGTGGATATGATATAAAGCAGAAAACACAAAGTTTGATACACTTTTTAATCAAAACAAATTATCATATAAACAGTATACAGTTTTACTATAGATAGGTACTTAAAAATAAAATAAAAATTCAATTAATTCTATTCAATTTTTTAGAATATTATAAATAGTCTTCAATTATTTTCAAAGGAAAGATTATCATTTGATTTAATTTCTTCAACAGTACCTGTTTTCTTATCTTCCTGGTTATTTATATGATACATCCACCTGTAAATGTCAATTTGATATTGTTATACAAAGTATAATATTTTATTTTGTTTTTCGTGTTGACAAAGATGGAAATGTTAGGTTACATGTGAGTGGTTGCTATATTTGACTATATTAAGTTTGCCACACCACCCTTTATATGTTTTCATAAATATTACAGGTACATAAATCTTAAAACGAAGCACGCTACTTGATATTTTTTCTCTGCAAGGAACATCTATGAATCATAAATATGTTTTTCTGGGAGGAGAGTTACCATGGTAACAACAATATCTAAATGTTACAGTCGGTACGAAAACTGGCCACGCGAAAATCAGTCGGAAAAATAAAGTTGTAGCCAGCCCAACACATATTAATGTTAAAAAAATCAAATCTCGAATACATATTTTATGATATGTATGCCATGTTTGACTTAATTATTAAGATTTTTGTTTTAGGTTTTAAGACTGATGACTGAGGTTATTAGCCTGTAAGGTTGGTAGTGTTGGCACAGTTGGGTTGGGATGGTTTGTACGGTCGGTTAGGAACACGTGTGTTTGTGGCAAGGTTTTTTCACACTACGAAACCGGGTGGTCACCCATCCGAGAACTAGTGGCAGCGATAGTTGCTTACTCTCAATCACGTCACGTGATTGATTTCAGCCACTGTACCGCGCCGAGCGCCCGAGCCACATATTAAGATTTATAATCATAAACCATAATTATTGAATGGAACATCATATTAAAAAACATACCACGAATCGTACTATTTATAAATCCTAGCTAACTAAAAATGTATAATAGTATCTCTTTATGAATTTTCTAAAAAGTAATTTCTTTGTTTTTCATAATGTCATTTAAAGCCGGAGAACAAGGTTTTTTTGTTAGCAGGTATATGAGTAATATCTCTGATTACAGAAGCAGTCTATGAATTTAACACTAATTATTTTTTAATGACTCGTAAACAATTTTTTATATTTACATATGCAGCCATGCGGGGTATTTATACGATGAATATTGTCAATAGAATAAATACTGGGTGATATGACCCAAAACCGAAGTTTTAATTTTTTTCTCATCTCCGAGAAGTTAAATGTTAATTATTCTTAGTGATCTTTCTAAAAACACTCCAGTGTATTTCAATGAACAAGTAAATTGTACCAAAACGTCCTTACTAATTCCTGCAGCATTCTTATTATGAAACTATAGGTCATATGATTGTTTTCTATTATGACATCATGTCACTAGATAGACAGAATGGTAAAAAAAAAATATGTGGTGTATCATATCACATCCGGACTTTCAAGGAATACTGTGGAATATTTATTTTTTATTTTGATATTAAATATACAAATCCGCGTTTTCGACATATAAAAATAATTAAAAATCTTAATTTTTGGACCACTTCACTGATTATGTTAAACAATTACCCTATTAATGTAATTTGTCATAGAATTAACCTGTATGTAATAAATTAATAGATAATCGTTGATGATTTTTAGTTACCAATATACAAATGTGGCTGGTGTGAGCATTATTGAACATATCACGTAAAATGTTTCCGGAAACGTGGTCAGAGTCGCTCTGTATATTGCACTGTACAAAGGTTTGTACACAACAGGCACTATTATTTCAATGACTGCCATTATTGCTGATCCTTGACCTGGAAATTTGTGAGTTATTGAGATAGCCTTTAATATATTGTAAATAAAAAATGAAAATTATTTATGTACCAAGCTCAGCATGAGGTACGATCTTTGAGAGAATCGATCCCATTACTATATATGTGGTAACACTCATTACATCAACCACAGCACCTGTTAACAAAATGATATAACCTAGTATAAAAAAACCAAGATAAAATAGGTATTTGATATCGTAAAAAATATGTAATAGGCAACAGCTATTAACTATATCACGAAAATTATCAAACTTTTTATTCGCGTACCCCTCATATTATGTATTACAAATCCACTTATTAGTTATTAGATACTAGAAGTAGAACTATTCAAAATTGAAATACTTTTAAACCAATAATATAATGTATAAAAATAATAATTTATGTACATTTAACAGTGTTTAGTATGTATTTACACAAACCATAAAAAAAAAATTAGATTCGTTACATACATTATTAAAAAACATGTATGTATTAATTTTCACGTACCACCGTCAACCAGTGCATACAATTCGAGAACCTCATCTGAGCTGTAATACCTACCCTAATTGTTATATAAGTGTATGACTAAAATTATACAATAGTTACCTAAGCACAATAGTATTCGTTAGGTATCTAAATGTGGATTGCATACAGTGCACCTTTTTGGGAACACGATTACGCTTAGTATTATAATAAAATATATTATACAATATACCTATTACCTACATTTTTCAATAAAAATCTATGGGTGGCTGTGGTTACGAGTCACCCTTCCACTTCAGTTCTTGAACGACGTGATAGGTAAATCCGTTATAAATTATAACATTTTACTTATTGCAATATACGTAGGTATAAATTTTTCAACAGAAATACGGCTTGATGTTTGAAAATTGAAAGTTTTAAGCTGAATGTCAACTTATAGTTTGTGATTTTGGATACTTTTAATCACATCCAGTTATGATGATAAACACATGTTGATGCCAAAATTATTTACAATAATTTAGTGACGATGCGCAAACGATGGATAACCTAAAAATGGAATGATGCGCAACTGTCTTACAAAAATGGTTGAATTCAACAAAATTGATGCGCAAACTGCATTATTTAGACTAACCCAGAGGATACCACGACTCACGAGAAAGACTTGCTGTTCTCTAAAAATAGTTTTTATGGTTTTGTTAAAATGAAAAATATAAACATTTTTTAATTTAAATAATACAGGTAGAGGATTTATTTTTTTTTTAGCAAGTAAATTATTTAATATAATATGTAGAGTAAATAATTTTTTTTTTTTACGTTCAATTATAAATTAGTCACAACCAAATGTAACCTGCAACATTATTACAGTAAAAATCAACTAACCATTTGCAAGGAGAAGTTTGTAAATGGTGTTGATTAAGTACCCGATATTCAGTTGTCACTAAGAGAAGTAGCAAGATTGTTTTCAAATCTAGGAGGCCAAGGCTAGAGCCGCTGCACTTTTGGTTAAAAATGTGAAACAAGGAGATGCAAATGTAAAGCTGTTTTGCATTTTATGCAACTCTAAATACCATAATGGTAATACTTTTAAAAATAAATAGTTTCAATATTTAATAATTAGAGCTCGGATGTTTATGACTTGGCATATTTTTTTCACGCAGTCAGAATTACACCGAAGTGAGATATAAATTTGATTCTTGAAGTCTATATTAGAAATAAGCAAACTTTTTTTGCTTATTTTTGCATATTTGACATTTTTGAGCATATCAATGCATATATTGCTAATTTCTAGATTTAGTGGCATTTAAAATATTTAAATCTAATATAAACATAAGACATAACACTTTTTACTACCGAATATGTATTTTAGTTTATATATTTATATTTATAGTATTTTATTTCTTTTATGTATTTTGCAATGAAGTTATTTTAAAATCATTTAAAACAAAAGTTATTCTAAATCACTATTATCCCATTTTTTGTAATTGTTTAAAATAGGTATAATATTTAGTATACATTTAATATTGTTCATAATTTATTTTGAATTAATTTTAACACCTTTTTTGCGTATATTATTTTATTATTGCATATATTTGTTGAAAAATAGGTATATTTTTGAAATATTTAAAGGCATATATTATTAGCTTATTTTGAAATTTTGAAATGCATATTTTAGCATATTTTGAAATTTTTAAACGCATTTTTAATGGCATTTTGGTCATTAACATCCGAGCTCTATTAATAATATACGGCCTAGTAGCTGAGGGTTGTCGAACCAACTCTTCTCGGAAGGACGCATACAACTTACTATTCTCGAACACCTTGTTCGGAATGCTCATCAACCTCTAGCACACTCCGTACCTTACGTATTTTTCTGCTATATGCTTAAAATATACCTTTCTGACCAGGACTTACATACCTTTCTTCATACTTTTATTCTATTGATTCTTTCTTAATTCCTCCTATTTTTTTATTTTCTTTCTGTATTATCTTTCTTCATAAAAAAAAATATTGTACATCAATAATATTAATATATTTATTATTTTAAAAATATAATTCATGCTTACCAATGTAAAAATAGAATTCTGAAGGTGCAAATGCAAACACGAATCCAGCGAATACTTTACTTAGGCAAGCGATCACTCCAATGAGTGCGTCGTCTAGTTTCAATAAGTGGCTTAAAACTTCTACCGAGAATCAGGACACTAACCTATGTTTAAAATTTCATATAATAATTTTAATTTTTGAATAATCCGTTGGTGAGATTTAGACCCTCAATGTTAGGGTTTTTTTGTGGGCACTATACGGTTTTTTGTTTTGAAAGACCAGAAGTTAAACATTCTGTACATTCGTTCAAGCTAAAAGATAACCATAGTAGGTAGTAGGTACCTATAATACATATTTATTATTTTATTGTCCCACTAATAGTTATATGAACTACTACTATCTACTCGTCTACTGTCATACACTCATACCCGTTCACACCTATCCATAGGAAAGATACCATCTATCTGAACTTATCGACCCACTCCTAAGCATAGCCCATAGGGAAATATCCTTGTATAAGTTATAAGCAGTAAGCACGATTAAAGCTGATATAATATCTTTAATCATGGTTATAAGATTCAGTAAAAACTAATAAATAATAATGACTGATAAGCAGAACATCGTTCGTCTCGAATACCGATAAGTACCTACCTACTACCAGCAATTACCATAGAACCCAAAGTTACAAATAGAATACCTTATTATCTTCAATCGTTTAATTTCTTATATTTGTATAATATGGATTTGTAGTACCTACCTACACATACGATATTTTATGCTTTAAACATTTACCCAATTTAACATCATAAAAACTATGCTAATCTTAGTTTGTTACCCAATATACTACAATAACTCGCAAATATAATATTATAATCGTTAAGGTGCTTACGATTTGCGAACATTATAATATTAATTAATAGCTTGCAAGGTTAGGTTAATTTCAGTGTTGGGAAGGAACGCGTTCCTGGAACGCGTTCCTTTTATAGGAACGAAGCTCGGAACGCGTTCCATTTAAAATATAGGAACGAGGAACGGGAACGAGTTCCTATTTTGAAGGAACTTGAACGAAAATTTCCGTTCCTCAAATAATGAAAAAATTTTAACACGTTGAGTGCCACAGTATATTTTATGAAGCGCATATAGTGTGTTTCCGCGCCAAAACTGAGCCGCGACGCCGTCGGTCGACTGCGTGTCGTGTTCCAGGTCGTTTCCGGTTCCGCGCGCCAAATTAGTTCTTCTCAAACAAAACAAAATGTCAGTATAAAAATATTTTTTCAAATAAATTGAATTAAAAAAAAAAACAGATTGTTGTATCATACTATGTCCTATACTCCTATGGGCTATAAGCCTATAACCTATAGCATGTCTCTATGTGTGGTGTATCGTGTATAGTACACACTATACACTGTATACTATACTACTATAGTAATATACATGTATAATATTATGCAATTATGCAATATGAATGTATATATATAAAGTTTCAAGTCTACGCTATACAACTTTTGAATTATAACAAAAAAAATCTAAGACAAATCATTTTTGTTAAAAATCGGTGCTCCTAGAAAGGAGTGAGTTAACCGATTTCAGTGGTGGTCAATGGTGTTTTTTGCGAAAAATTTTTAAGTCAGAAATAATCGGTTAACTCTCTCGGTTCGATTATTTCTGACTTAAAAATTGTTCGCAAAATACACCATTGACCACCACTCAAATTGCAAAAAAAGGAACATGAAGGAACGGGAACGCGTTCCTTTTTAAAAAGGAACGGGAACGCGTTCTTTTTTCGGGACAGGAAAGAGGAACGGGAACGAGTTCCTTTCTTACAGTAGGAACGAGGAACGGGAACGAGTTCCTTTTTAAAAGGAACTTTCCCAACACTGGACTTAATTTTAGATTCTGAGAGGAGCGATGAATGTATTGATTTTACAATGATGAGTGTTTTTTTATATATTTTTTTAAAAGTCTGTCATCACCTTTTATGTCAGTAAAAATGTTGACTAAATGTTTATATTAACATTTTCTATAGACGAAACAATTTCAAAAATATTTTTTTTTTGATTTGAGTGGTTTACGGACATTATCAGTTTCCAATTTTTTTAGTTTTTTTTTTATAAATGTCAATAAAATTGTATTCGTTGGGTAAAAAATCTTGAAAATTTAATACAAGGCTCCTAATATATTAATTGTTATTTGTTACAATGACAGTTGAAAAATATTAAAAATACATAGGCACACATTTTTTTTTATAAGCTTTTAAAGTTTGAATTTTGACAATATACGTAAAAATCTAGAAAATGTGCAAATTATTTTGAGTAAGAAATTTATAAAAAATTTTCTTTTAAATCTAAGATTTGAAAATGTAATTCAAGGTGTCTCATAAGTTTATCTGATGTTATCAAAAAAAAAAAAAGTCTACCTGAAAGTACACGATGTTGCACCCCACCCCACTTTCACCTATCGACTCCGGACAAATTGTAAACAATTGTAAATACATTGTAAATAATTGTAAATTCATTCCCCGAATTTGTTTATCACTTGAATACTTAGATATTATCTAACAGAAGATTTTTTTATAGACTCACCGTAGATAAAGTGTTTATTTAAAGTTAATATTGACATATTCTTTTATATTATGCATATAACATATAAGTATAAAACATAATTGAGTTATGTTTCATTACAAAGTATATTTAGCGATTATATAAATATGAAATATAAAATGATTGCCATGCAATGGTACATATAAATATTATTATGATTTTAAATTTCATATATTTATATAATCGCTAAATATACTTTGTAGTTTGTAACGAAACAAACTCAATTATGTTTTATACTTATATTCATAATATAAAATAATATGTCAATATTAACTTTAAGTAAACTTTATCTACGGTGAGTCTATAAAAATTTTCTGTTAGATAATATCGTACCAATGTGCATTGTCAATAGTATCAATAAATTAATGCTTTCATTTAAAAAGTGATTAACAATTATGTTATAAAGTGAAAGTTGCAAGTAGCTTAGGAAAAATAAACATCCCAACTATTTTTGATTTCCTAAAATCCGTAATAATTTAGAAATTTTAAAACCAAAATTTACAATTATTTATTATTTGTCATGAACCCAAATCAAATAGTCCACATCAGTTTTTAAGTATTTTATCTGTAAATAATTTATATTTCTTTTACTACCTTGTTGTATTTGTTTTTTTTTTGTATATCATTAATTTATTTTAATTTAATTTTTTTGCGATTGCCTAAGTTTTTATTCATTTTATTTAATTTTATCTATTTTATCTGTGGGAGTGGTTAACTTGGCTTCTCATTTTGTTTTTTGATTTCTAAGTTTTCAGGTGATTTACAAATTTGAGGAATGAAATAATAATTATTTAAAATGGATTTACAATTGTTTACAATGGATTTACAATTGTTTACAATTCGTCCGGTGTCGATAAGTCAAAGTGGGGAGCTACGTGGACTTGAACCCCTCATTTTGTTTTTTGATATCTAAGTTATGAGGTGATTTACAAATTCGGAGAATTTCTTATTCTTCTGTAATTCAAAAACGAATAACTATAGATACTTGAAATTTACACCGTATGTTTATTTTATTTATAAATTCCTATACTTGATCAAATTTTCAAATTATTTAGACTCATTTTGAGCTGTTTACGGAAATTTTCAACTTTCATTTTTTTAGTTTTTTTTTCTATAAATACCAATATAATTTTATTCGTTGTGTCAAAAAACAACGTGAAAATGAAAATTTAACACAAAGTTCCTGATATATTGTAAAAATAGCAGTTGAAAAATATTAAAATTTCATACGCACATATTTTTATTATAATCATTTAAAGTTCAAATTTTGACAAAATTGATCAAATTTAAAATTTAAAAATGATTTTATCGTTAAAAATCTATAAAATGTTCAACTTTTATAGCTAAGGATTGAACATTTAAAACAAGGTTCCACGTAAATAGGTAAAATAATTAATTCCCTTACAATAATATCATCAAATATACATATAGTAATATATCATAGGCTGACTGACCGTCACCGCTCAAATTTAATACCATCCATTATACAGTGACCCATTTGTAACCTACTTTACAGTAGAGTGACTACCGCTTAGCCACCTTTATTTATTTATTTATTTTTATTTATTCTTTCAAAAAGATAATGAATCCCACTGAACAGGTCCATGTGGGGGCTCATGAATTAGAAGAAAATACGTCATGTCTTCACGATTATTCGAAATATCTATCGGTGGGTGACACTCTACAATTCGATACTTTTTGCCAGAACCTTTATAACTCAAATTTCTTAATAAGCTATGTACGCTATGTAAGCTAAAAAAATGTGTATGCATTAAATACAATTTTCTACCTCTCTATAATTCAAATTATTCGTCAAAATAACAAAAATTTGAAAATAATTATGTAAACATTTATAAAATGTTCAATTTTTATAGGGAAGGATTGAAAATTGAGTTTAAGCTTTTTTAGAAGTAGCTCATACTATAACCAAAAATTATATAAACTTTTTAATAGACAAGAAAACAATTTATTCAAATAGTTTATTTTTACGCTGATCTGATAGAACAATATTATTTTGATTTTTGACCGTCGTATTTACTTTTTGAATTATACAAAAAAAAAATAAATAAAACCTAGAATACCACTGATTTTTTTTTCGTTTATCATAGTTATCTGTCGTTTCTTGTATGTATTTTATAAGTTTTTACCGTGTTATAGGTATAAGTAAAATTTCTTTTTTTAAAAGGCCCTTATGTGGGGCGAGTATAAATGTAGGTACCTACTCCTATTTATGAGTTGAATGAAATTTTTAACATACAAAATAATACTATATGTAAGGATAATTTAAAATGATGGTCAAAATCTGATTGTTGCATCAAATTCAGCATGAAAACATACGGAATAAAAAAAAAATTTTAATTTTTAACGAGTCAACTAAAACTTTTGAAAATAAATTTTCTTTTTATGTTTGTAAGGGCTCAAGTACAGTAAAGTAATATAATCTTATCTTTAAATTAAAACAATATAATACATAATATTTAAAAAAAAAACATATAACGGTTAAAATAAATAAAAGTAACTAAGTTAGTTAATATAATGAACATTAGTTAACTTATAAAAAATTTATAAATATTTTTTTAATATAAATAATTACGTTAATAATAATCAGAGTACAGTACCTACAATTATAAAATAGCATAAATGAATAAGGATATTTTAAAATATTATTTATTTTCATTACATAACAAATAACAAATATTTTCTTGTCCCAAATATTAATAAAATGTATTATAGATAATTAGTGCAAACAACACAAACTAATGTGGATGTGATATACATCAGAAAACATGAAGTTTGATACACATTTTAATTAAAACAAATTATCATATAAACAATATATCGTTTTACTATAGATACTCAAAAATAAAATAAATCTATTCAAATTTTAGAATATTATAAATAGTCTTCAGTTATTTTCGAAAGCAAGATTATCATTTGATTTGATTTCTTCAACAGTACCTGTTTTCTTATCTTCCTGGTTATTTATATAATACATCCACCTGTAAATGTCAATTTGATATTGTTATACAATTATACAAAGTATAATATTTTATTTTGTTTTTCATGTTGACAAAGATGGAAATGTTAGGTTACATGTGAGTGGTTGCTGTATTTGACTATATTAAGTTTGCCACACCACCCTTTACATGTTTTCATAAATATTACAGGTACATAAATCTTAAAACGAAGCACGCTACTTGATATTTTTTCTCTGCAAGGAACATCTATGAATCATAAACATGTTTTTTTGGGAGGAGAGTTACCATGGTAACAACAATAAATGTTACAGCCGGTACGAAAACTGGCCACGCGAAAATCAGTCGGAAAAATAAAGTTGTAGCCATTCAAATCTCAAATACATATTTTATGATATGACTTAATTATTTAGATTTTTTTTTTTAGGTTTTGAGACTGATGACCGAGGTTATTAGCCTGTAAGGTCGGTAGTGTTGGCACAGTTGGGTTGGGATGGTTGGTACGGTCGGTTAGGAACACGTGTATTTGTGGCAAGGTTTTTTCACACTACGAAACCGGGTGGTCACCCATCCGAGAACTAGTGGCAGCGATAGTTGCTTACTCTCAATCACGTTACGTGATTGATTTCAGCCACTGCACCACGCCAAGCACCCGAGCCCCATATTAAGATTTATAATCATAATTATTGAATGGAACATCATATTAAAAAAATGTTTAATAATAATTATCATCCTATTTATGTAATTTGCCGTAGAATTATCCTGTACCTATGTAATAAATTAATAGATAATTGTTGATGATTTTTATTTACCAATACACAAATATGGCTGGTGTGAGCATTATTGAACTAATCACGTAAAATGTTCCCGGAAACGTGGTCAGAGTCGCTCTGTATATTGCACTGTACAAAGGTTTGTACACAACAGGCACTATTGTTTCAATGACTGCCATTATTGCTGATACTTGACCTGGAAATTAGTGAGTTACTGAGATAGCTTTCAATATAATGTAAATAAAAAATGAAAATTATTTATGTACCAAGTTCAGCATGAGGTACGATCTTTGAGAGAATCGATCTCATTACTATATATGTAGTACCACTCATTACATCAACCACAGCACCTGTTAACAAAATAATATAACATAGTTTGAAAAAAAAACCAAAATAAAATAGGTATTTGATATCGTACAAAATATGTAATAGGCAACAACTATTAACTATATCATAAAAGTTCTCAAACATGTTTTTTTGCGTATTCCTCATATTATGGATTACATATCCACTTTAGGTTACCACCTATTATGTAATAAAAGCCGAATTATTCAAAATTTAAATACATTTAAAACAATATAATGTATAAAAATAATAATTTAGGCACATTTAACAGTATTTGGTATCCATTTACACAAACAATAAAAAAATATTAGATCCGTTACAAACATTAGTAAAAAAACATGTATTTATTAATTTTCCGCGTACCACCGTCTACCAGTGCATACAATTTGAAAGGATATCATTGAATTGAATCACACAAATACTTTTGGGTTATCGGAGTTGAGTCCGACCAATATTTTTAGGTTGTTCGAGTTGAGTCCCTTCAGCCTATTAGCGTTACCCAGAAGACACCACGTGGAGGTTGGCTGAGTAGTGAAAAAAAATGTGTGTGATTGTATTTTTTTAATAATACCTACGTACAAAGACTCAACTAATTAAAAAAAAATTTTAAATAATTATTATTATGTACGATTGTGTGTAATATAATAATGTTAATAATTAAATAGTTGCTGGTAAAAATTTAAATGATACAGATTCTAAAAAGTCAAATCTGCCAATTTGCTTATTTATGTATTTATTTGTCTGCTCCTGTAAAAAATTTTCTTTTTCTAATGTTTTTTTACATGGTCTCTTTGCTTTGCTTCTTAGTTTTACATTTGTGTCGGACTGTATTCCCCGAAGAGTGTCCACAAGAATAAAAATATTTGGATGTCCCGAATGAAAAAGGCATTTAATTTTGCATGTAAACTTTCACAACTGTTTTAGTGGTCCGATTAGTGGTTGCTGAAAAATCACTCCAAAATTTGGTGGGAAACTGTGCAACATCATTGCCAACGCAATTATTTAAAATGTAATCTGAAAACCCATCAGTTTTTTCGTCATCACATGGTTTTATTGCCATCAAATCTTCAGTGAAACATTGGACTACGTCATTTTCGTTTAAAAATGGCAATCCAAAAAAATACTTGAGATATCTAATTTTCTCAGAATCAGACTTGTATTCTTTAGACAAACCTAACTTCTGAATGAATTGTACGCCACCAACTTTGACCCAAATGGAATCGACGCCTTTTAATTCTAACATCGGTCCAGACTTGTTTAATTGCATTGTGGATTCCATTTTCAAAATCTACATACATTTCTGAAGGGCTAAATGCTAAACTTTGCGATGTACAATAGTTAATAATATGTTGAAATGCTTTTACAAAAATATTCGACTCTTTCGTGGGCAACAACAAAAACACAAGAGGAACATATAAATATATACGAACTCAATTCAAAGATATTAAGATAATACCCTGGACCCAATTCAGACACATACAAGTAGCATGGGCTCAATTCAATATCGTCGATTTGAAAACTTCTGAGCTGTAATACCCTAATAGTTATATAAGTGTATAACTAAAATGATACAATAGTTACCTAAGCACAAAAGTATTCGTTAGGTATCTAAATTTGGATTGCATACAGTGTACCTTTTTGGGAACACGATTACGCTTAGTATTATAATAAAATATATTATACAATATACCTATTACCTACATTTTTCAATAAAAATCTATGGGTTGGCTGTGGTTACGAGTCACCCTTCCACTTCAGTTCTTGAACGACGTGATAGGTAAATCCGTTATAAATTATAACATTTTACTTATTGCAATATACGTAGGTATAAATTTTTCAACAGAAATACGGCTTGATGTTTGAAAATTGAAAGTTTTAAGCTGAATGTTAACAAACAGTTTGTGATTTTGGATACTTTTAATCACATCCAGTTATGATGATAAACACATGTTGATGCCAAAATTATTTACAATAATTTAGTGACGATGCGCAAACGATGGATAACCTAAAAATGGAATGATGCGCAACTGTCTTACAAAAATGGTTGAATTCAACAAAATTGATGCGCAAACTGCATTATTTAGACTAACCCAGAGGATACCACGACTCACGAGAAAGACTTGCTGTTCTCTAAAAATAGGTTTTTTGGTTTGGTTAAAATAAAAAATATAAACCTTTTTCCAATTTTAATAATACAGGTGGAGGATTTATGAAGTTATATAGTTTTTTTTTTTTAATAAGTAAATTATTTAATATATAGTAAATAATATTATAATAATATGTTGTATTCTTATATCACCATAATAATGCGGTATGGTATTTATAATGGATATAGATGTATTCGAGATACCTAACTTAGATACACTATGGGTGCAATTTGCTATACGCGTTTTAGACATCGATAAATGCTGAGTGAAATTTACTGATGCCATTTTAGAAATCAAAAATTCCTGGTGCAATTTACGATACATAGAACATACCTTCTATTTTTATTACCTGATCACTGTGAGTGAAATGTATTGTTTTATTAACTAAATTAATGCATTAGTTTTTATCTTCACCGAATTTAATATTATACACTTCACTCCTTGTTTACCTAACCATTGAAAATAAAGTGTATTGACTATTATCATAAAATAGCGTAGTTATAGTATTATTATATAATTATCAATAGATCAGAATCATAATTATTTATTTAGAAATAATTAGAATATAAGTATAATCATAAGTGCTCATCAACTTAAACTATATTCGGTTGGCCAATTGACTATGTACGATTGCAACGGATGTAGGGATTTTTAAGAGATTATGATAATAGTCAAGTCCCAAATCACATCAATATCACACATACAATTCAGGAGAAAAAGCATCATTTAATATACTAAGTATCATATATAAATCAAAACACGTAATCAGGGTTGTTATGTTTGAAATAAAATATTTTAAACATGTTTAAAATGAATAAAACAGTGTAAAATTCAAGTGAATATTGTGTTTTTTTGTTTATTATCAATAATAAATAATAATAGATATCCTTCAGAAAAAAGTTAAAGTATTACCTAAATAATCATCTATTTACCATGCTTCATTAAAATTTTTTTACTTAATTATAGTTAATATAATCATAATATAATGTCCACATAAAACATCCATACAGAAAATATTTAAAACACATTTCAATTGTATATTTTGTGGTAAGGGCGGGAAATGAGCTATTTCAGTCACGGGAGCCGTAGGTGAGGGCCGCATTTCGCCCAAGAATGAAATTGCCTTCCCGCACGAGCCACACATACAATTTTTTGTCACGCCTCTACATTTATCGATCACGGCAACAGTCAACAATAATTCATGAAAGAAACGATTTGGTTTTATTTATTTTAAGTGTCACGCATGGAGGTTATAATATGAATATATAAGATGCATGCAACCAAAAGTGTATGTTTGTAAGGACTGTGGTTTAAATTTCAGTGTCTGGTTGTGCAGGGGATACGTGCGTGATATGTGCGTCCAGCACTTTTGAGGATTTCCATTTTACCACCCAGCACTGTTCGGGATTTCCACTTTACCACCAGCTGGACGAAAAATGACGCTTTCCAATGCTTCAACTGCTATTGAAAACAAAACTTTCGGTGCAGGTGTGACAAAAGTACTTTGGAGATTTAAAATAATTAATCGGGGGGGGGGGGGGCACTTCTCTTTGGGCAGTCACGGTGCTGGAGAGAGATGCCGCCATCCCCCATCCGGGCATGGCAGACACCTACAGGTGCCCACTTGAAAATTCTGCCAAACACAAAAACGTGTTCCTCCGACCGTTCCTTACCGTTCCGAGAATTCTACAGGTATAATGGCCTCAGTTGCCGGGCTTAAGATCAATAAAAAAATAAATGTGCATATATGTTTTGTGTAAAACATAGTTTTTAACAGTTTAAAACAAAAAATATACCAATTTGGCGGACGTAATATATACGTATATAAAACGCAGTGACTTCGAACATCAAACTCAATCCCATATCCACGAATACAACTCAGGTGAGTGAATTAAAATATATCGTATAACATTTTCACACAGACATTACTCATTAGATACAAAATATAATAAAGTAGTAGAATAATCTCTTACATACACCCTTTAGTCTAGTAAAGTAAAATCACTAATCAACCTTAAATGACACCAAAATGCGTAAACAGATGTGCACACCCATAGTTCCTCGTATCATATTACATAAATACGCACTAAATCACAGAGATACACGGCCTAGTAGCAGAGGGTTGTCGAACCAACTCTTCTCCAAAGGACGCAGACAATTCAATATTTCCAATCAATATGCCTTCGTATGATTATGTCCTATTATCTATCTCTCTTCATACAAACCATAAAATAATAAAAACCCCTATGTTAGACGTATTCTATTACAAACAATTTTATAAAAGTACTATTATAAAAATTCTAATCCACTTATATTATAGTTATATGTTATATCTAACCTTTCTTCCATACCATTCCCTAACAATCCAACTCGTAGTCAGCTTCAGCGCAAATGGCCGAAAGACTTTCTGAATGATTAAAAGTATTAAACCCATCTTCCCCTGACAAAAAAAAATAAATCCTAAAAAATACAAAGTAGTGTCAATATAAACCCTCCAATGAATCCATCCTATTTTAACCTAACCATACGCTTATTGTAATTGTGTTTATACAGGTTGTAGTTGTTGTACATATTATTATTATTATTATTACATATTATTATTATTATTATTATTATTATTATTATTATTATTATTATCATTATTATTATTATTATTATTATTACATATTATTATTTTATTTTTATTTTTATATTCTTCTTAAAAAAATGTTGTACATCAATAATATTAATATATGTATTATTTTAAAAATATAATTCATGCTTACCAATGTAAAAATAGAATTCTGATGGTGCAAATGCAAATACGAATCCAGCGAATACTTTACTGAGGCAAGCGATCACTCCAATGAGTGCGTCGTCTAGTTTCAATAAGTGGCTTAAAACTCCGATCGAGAATCCAACACCTAAAATAAAATCGATACACACTATAAATGTATTAGTTCCTTTAAATACAAATAACTGTCCTTACCTACAATATTTGTCATAAATAAAAATGTCGAGAATAAACTGTAGTCCAATTCATTCCAATTGAAACGAACTCTCGTGTAAAAGTAGGCAATTCCAGATTCTCCTGAAATAATTGTGTTATGAGTTGTTTGACGTTAGCGTACGGTGAAACAAAACTATTTTGCTACAAATTAGTCTCTCACTCAAAACCCCTTATCGTACTTATCAAAAGTCCCTCTCCACTAACAACTTTCGGAAACCCTCCAAGGTGACTTAGGCGAAATTGGTATAGTAATCTATTGAACTACCTAACTCATCCAACAAAAATAAAAAATTTAAATGCTTGAAACTTATTAAAGCATTAACTAATACAATTTTCCAAAACTCACCATGTTTTTATTACCCTGTTATCATGTACATATTGTGCCTAAGGTTATGTGCCCAAATTTTATATATTTTATACAAAAATGTTCTTAAGAAAATTTGTTGCTTGCTTAAAACATAACATTAACGCTTAACAGTCGGACATCGGAACTCTGAGCAGCTAAAACTATAATATAATAGATAGTATTTTTAATACACACCATGTGAAGGCCCTTGGATGACAACTATTGTAAACATCAGCATAAGAATTTTCGTCCATCTTCTTCGCGGTCGTTTTTTGAACGTTGTTTGAAATGCTTCTTTGATGTGTCTTAGACTGAAAAAATCGACCACGAGATACATGCAAGATTTAGACGTCTGTGTAGGCTCTTTCAGTTCTAACATCCCTGGATTTTCTTTGATGTTGACTGAGCCGTAGATAAAAGCTATCATGTACAATGCTGTAGAGATATAGTACACTCCAAAGAATCCTAGTTTTTGATACAAAACACCGGAAAGTGCAGCACCGACTGGCCAAGCCACACCAAAGAATAAGTTCATTAAACCTACCCTGAGAGTTCGGTTTTTCAGCTGAAAATAAAAATAATCTGTATTATGTACACTTATTATTAGCACCGGGATATTATTTATTTATTTTCAAATATACAATCGTTTATCGTAAATACCAAGGAATAGGTCCCTTGTACGCTGTGCAGGTTAATGATTTGTATTAGTGAAAAGTACAGTTAATATTGATTTGATTAAAAATACAAGAGGGCTTTTTACTCACGGAGCTTATGTCCCCCATATAAGAAAAAGCGGCCAGGTACAGAACGGTAAGTCCACCGGCCATGGACGTTGGTATCGATTCCACTAGACCGGCCACCTCCATCCTCAGCTCGTCGAAATAGAACACGCAAAGTAACAAGCCGATGTTTCTGACGATTTCGCCGATAACTGGGACGAGCATACACGGTTTGCGTTTTCTGTTTCGATCACTCCACGACCCAATGAATATGACCAGTATACATGGTATGCTGCTCTGAATCATCGTTTGCCAAATGAGCATGTCCGCGACCAGCTGCTGCACTTGGACTTCTTGATCAGCGTAGAACGACATGTTCTTGTTTTCTAATCCGTGACAGACGTCGTTGTCCATCTTTAGATTGACCCTGCATGCCTTTTGCAGGTTGAGATTCTGTGTGGTCAGACTCGATAAGACGGACGACACCTGAAAGAACGCCAACAGCGGTTCCACGGTGATGTTTCGGAAGACATATTTCACTCTGGAACCGAACCCCATTCCTCGCCAACTGTGATCGTCTTCGTCTTCCGGAGTGAAACTTTTTACTCGTTCGTTCCTTTCCATTGTACCGTAATATTATACCACAGTTTTAGAAACTCTAGAAAAAGGTACTTCAAATTATATTCTGCACATTGTAATTTGCTACGTATACGAATTACAAACATCGGAAATTGGAACATTAATAGGTACGTATTTTGCTTACTAAACCAACCAATCAATTATAATATTAACATTCATATCGATTCATAACATTTTTATTTATCTTGCACAAACAATCAATTTATAAACACAATTTTTATACTACAAAATAATATAGTGGAAAAATAGCATTTATTATTTATTTTTTCTAAAAGGTCTAAAGGAACGTGTAGGTATGTGTGTCAAGGTTTTTGCCACTATGGACCCGGGTGGTCATCCATCCGGGAATTAGTAGCAGCGGCCGTTGCTTACTCTCAAACACGTTGTGTGATTGATTTTAGCCACTTCACCGAACTAAACCACAATATAATTTATTATATGTATATAATATATTATTATACTCTGAGAATAATATAAATGTTCAATAAAATATTATATTTTAATGAATAATTGTCAGAATAGAAAAAAATTACTTACTAACGGTTTAATATTCCTAGAAAGTAATAATATATAATAAATGTCTGATATTTTATATTTTTCAATTTTGTGCAAGTGTTTAGTAATAATTAGAAGTATATAAAAAACATTAATATTTTAATGTTTATGGGTAAAATATTACAATTCATTCGTAATAGAGTATTTTTTTACCAATCAAAATATTTTGACTTGAATCCTTGTGGTGACTAATCAAAACTCCTGCAAAGTTATCTCAAAAAAATACCTATTTCCTGTCAAAAATACTTGTAGGAAAAATTATGCAATTTATTGTCGTGTACTGAATTTTACATGCATAACCTTAAATTAAACAGGAATTTAAACTTAGTTGGATACTTGGATAACGATAGTTCTTCCGACCAATAATCAATGAAATACATTTTTTTAGTTAGTAATTGGTATATTCTCATCGATTATAGTATAGTTTAGTACTTATCTAATATCATACGACTTTATTATTTTTATGGCCATTATAAAATGCCACGTGGCCGTAACAGCTGTTTCTTGACGTTTCTTTCACAGGTTTATATATAGTACTAGATAGCGAACTCCCACCATGAATTGAAGCATCAAGGTCGGTTGGCAATTATATGGTATTTTATATGGTAAATAAGTTTAATTATGATTTATCTAGTATTGTATTTTATTATTTCTAAATCTGTTATTAAAATAAAAAATAATATTTTATATAAATTATTTGACATTTACTATTTTATTTTACCATTAAAAACGATGTTATTCCTAATTAAATTTCTAGTTTTGCTAACTAAAATGGCGGACGTCCACAGCCAAGCTTCGCTTGATAATAATGTAAATTATATAGGAATTTCTTATCTAGTGTAGTATAGAAAACTGTGGTTTCTTTTGTCAGTTAGATATCTTCGGCTTCGTGGCAAGACCTCGTAAGTCATAAAATTTACATTTTTTTTCCAAATGCATTTTATTCATGGATACATTTTTTTTTACACATTTTGATATCGTTATAGTATATTTAGATAATAATATTTAGATAGTTATTCTATATGATAAAATACAAAGGATAAAACCTCGTATTTCAGTCAACAAACGTAAACATATTTTAGCCTATCACGGTTTTTCCTGATAATTTGATAAAAATTATTTACACGGTCTTGCTACAAAGCCGATGATATTTTGTTTTAGAGTTTTTTTTTCAGCAGCTATAATTGACTGGAGGTACTATTAATTCTATAGATATTTTTTCCGAAGATATTTCGACCAATAACCGAATCATTAGGTTTGATCAAATTGTATGCAACACAGTAAGTTTCGCATACTTTTATGTAGGTATCTACATATATATTAGGTTCAAATGTACAATTATCGAATTTATAATTGTCGGTTGGTTATTGTTTTGATTTTAGCATCGTACTCATTCCTGACTTATTAAAAATTACACACTTGGTCGATGTGTGATTATTGATATAATATTAAATATATTACATACAAGTATGAGCATTCACAATTTAACGAGAAGTAAACATGTTATACGATTGCATGTTTTATCTATAATAGGTTATAACGCAGTTACTGATAATTTGTTCACAATATGCAAAACGTATATTATAATGATGGATAATCGTTTTTTTTTTAGTATACATATAATTTGTAACCAATGGAAAATGTTTAATCATTACAATATTTTTCTGAGATTCATTTTAAGAGGTATTATTTCCCAATAATATTTTCTATTCTTATGAAAAATACAGCTGTTGTAGCAAACGTATTTGCACATTCATAAATCTATCTCTGTTTTTTTTTTAATTTTCCAAATTAGTGTGTATCGAATAATTTTATTATTATAAGACAGTTCACTTTTTTAGTACCTAAGTATTTTTTATGTTAATTTAACAGGTTTACAGATCCAAGAATCGTATTAAAAACTATTTTAATCAAATTGTATTAGTTTGAAATATATCAAGTTAATTTTTGCGATTATTTTTTACCTATCTAGATTCATTTGAGGATCGATCAATGGACAAGACTTAAACACTCAGATTAGTTTATCTCACATAGAAATGTTATTAGAGCACATGATCCAAATTATTAGGCATTACATAATTGTATACAATACACTGCAGTAATAGTTATCATAATCATTCGTTATCTTACAAAGCTTAGAATTCAATGGTATAGTGAAACTTCCATAAACAGTCAGTACATTTTTTAATATAATTGTATATCTTTTATAGTTTTAGTGTTAATGATATTATATTACATAAACTCTGAAATAGGTACACTTAATAACAATATTAATACCTGCCAATAAATATAGGTTCTTAATATGTTAATTTTTGTTATACAGGACTTAATTGATAAAAATAACATAAAAAGCAAAAGTCAAATATGATGGATTAATACTGGTATTAACCGGAACCGAAATTTTGGATTTTTGAGAACTGAACTATACCTATGTATACCTACTTCAAAATTACTCGTAGAATACGTTTCAAACAAAAATAATTTATTCAATTTTAATTTCAATTTATTATGTAAATTCATAAAACAAATATTGATGAACGACTACTAGTGATTGTGAACTTGAGTATATAAATTGTAACTTATTACCTGTGATATATCCCGATTGAGATATTCAGTCATCGAAGTATTTTTCCAATTACGGAACATGTAGACGTGTAACGCAGCAGGTACCTACTCACTACTGCAACTACTTTAACGTACTGCATTGCACGATCGAATTAAATTATATTTTATATTAATCTAGATTACTTTGACAAGTAATTGTTTTCCCACCACACTTACTGAATTAAATTTCGAACAGATAAAACCGTTTTAATATGATATGTCAAAAAACATTTTGTTTTACACAACACAAGTCGTATGCAATCAATGTCGAATACTATTGTTATCATCTCCAACGATAATTAGCAATAATTTTAACCAAATAATAAAATAGCCTTGTATTGATATTTTATTTAAATATAATTGGACAACTAGTAAAAACAGTAATTAAAATATTATATTACATTATCATTAATGTTTTATATCTGTATAGTATAGACTTATTGTACCTACTTACACATACAATATTTTATGCTTTTACCATTTACCCAATTTAACATCATAAAAACTATATGCTAATCTTAGTTTCTTGCCTAATATACTATGGTAACTCGCAAATATAATACTACAATGGTAGGCATGCAGTACTATGCACTGTTAAGGTGCATACGATTTGCGAACATTATATCATTGATAATAAACATGATTATTTTACTAGCTTGCAAGGTAATAATTTTAGATTCTGAGCGGAGCAATGAATGTATTGATTTTACAATGATGAGTGTTTTTTATTTTATTTTTTTGTGTCTGTGATCAACTTTTATGACAGTGAAATGTTGACTGAATGTTTATATTATCATTTTCTATAGACGGAAAAAATTTTCAAAATATTTTTACTTGTTTTGAGCGGCTTATGGTTTATTGAGGAATGAATTAACAATTATTTAAAATGGATTTACAATTGTATACAATTTGTCCAGAGTCGATAAGCCAAAGTGTGGGGGGGGGGGGCTACGTGAACTTGGTCCCCTCATTTTGTTTTTTGATATCTAAGTTATAGGGTGACTTACAAATTCGGGGAATTTCTTATTCTTCTGTAATTCAAAAAACGAATAACTATAGATACTTGAAATTTACACCATATGTTTATTTTATAAATTCCTACACTTGATAAAATTTTCAAATTTTTTTGACTCATTTTGAGCTGTTTACAAAAATTTTCAACTTTTAATCTTTTTAGTTTATTTTTTTCTATAAATGTCAGTATAATTTTATTTGCTGTATCAAAAAACAACGTGAAAATGTAATACAAGGTTCTTGATATATTGTTAAAATAGCAGTGGAAAAATATTAAAAATTCATAGGCACATATTTTTATTATAATCATATACAGTTCAAATGTTGACAAAATTTATCAAATTTAAAATTTAAAAATGATTTTATAGCTAAAAATCTATAAAATGTTCAACTTTTATAGCTAAGGATTGATCATTTAAAACAAGGTTCCGCGTAAATAAGTAAATAAATTACTTTTTTTTTTTTTTATTATTATTTAAAATACATCTACAAGCTATACAGTTATTTGTACAATAATTAGATTTGATAAAGGAAAGAATAAAAAATTAACGGCGAATAATAGGATTGGGAAGTTATCCATTGATAACACCCAGCTTAAGTAAATAAATTACTTTGATCACAATAATATCATCAATTAATATAATTAGTAATATATCATAGGCTAGCTGACCGTCTTCGCTCAGAATCGTTGTTCGTATACAATGATATTTCCATTACAGTGACCCAATTGACTACCTTTTTATTGTTTTAGTATTAATTTCATAAAACAAGATGCGAAAAAATGATCCCTTCAGTTTGGTTGTTAGTAATGATAATAATCATCAAATAATAAATTAAAGAATGTGAAACTAGGTAAATCAATAGTCAATAGAGAGTTATTTATAGTCATATTTCATTACTAAAAAGTTAGACAAAATACATACCTAAGTCCTAGTCACCTAGATACTCGAATATTCGATAGTAGGGATAACACATCTTTGCAGGGTTGTAGTGTTTTAACTTTTAAATAAATTATATTTAATCATTGAATTTGGAAAACGATCTAGTACGGATGAGCTCGATTATTAAAAGGACTGAAGTATGGTTTGGTTTAGACATTGGCTTTTCAAGGGGTTTGGTATAGGCAATTTTAATGCACCTTATGATGAAAAAAGTTAAGTTAAAAAATACATTCAAACACTAATATTAAAAGTAGCTCACAAATGGTCCAACAATAATGCTCTTAATGTTGGCTATTGTAATTATAAAGTTCTATAGAAAAACGGTTTCGTGCCGGAAAGAATCGTGATACAAACATTTATAAGCCTAACCAAGTTAACATAGATAATTAGATACAAATCAAATTACTTCAATAAAACTATGAATATGTAATTTTGTTTAATTTTTACAAATTTCAATGTCACAGGTTAGGTAAGGTTAGGTTAGTCTCAGGCTAATATACTCTTCAATAATATAGGTTATAGGATATAGATCAGGTAAAATGTCCTTAAGTTAATGTGAAAAATATTATATTATAAAATTAAAATAATATTCTTAGATGATAATAATATATGGTATGAAAAAATTGTCAATAAATACAAAAATATATATTATTTATTTATATTTTGTGGCTTAATAAATATTTTTAGATATAAAAATTATTGAAATAATTATTTTATAGACGTTTTTATGGATATATAATAAGGATTAGATTATACATTTTACTATCACAATATATTATAAAAAAATATTTTTATCTTGTCTCTCCACAAAAATTATATAAATTAACAGTTCAACAATTATTATATTAAACACTTATCAATGAATAATTGTAATTAATTAACAATTAAAACTTAAGATTAGATGAAAAATAATATAACAGTCGTAAAATTAATTAAAAAGAAAAATATATATACACACATTTATTTAGGTCTTAGTTTAATAAAATAATAAATTCTAATTACAAATATTTAAATATTGGAAATATTGCATGATTGATTGTTTGCACATTAGTCGGATTTATATCCTGAGTTTTCATAATTATTTTTTTCTGACGTTTCGTATAATTTAGGAATTTTGATTGTATCATTCGTTAATTCAGAATTTTTCTGTACTATTTCAGATTTATTATTTTCTATTTCACGTGCTTCTCGTTCTTTATTTCCTTTATGCATCCACCTGAAATAAAGATAATTATTAGTTATTAGTTAATAAGTTATTTAGTATTTATCTATAATTTGTAATTTGATATGACATAACTCAATAGTAAGATTTGAAAATACGTGGGTACCTATTTGTCATTATTTTCAACTATAATTTGTCAGTTCTAAATTTATAAAAAATAAGTTTATAAAAAAAATGCTGTACAGTAGGTGTCGAGAGGGTTACTGTAATAGATGGGTTAAAGTTG